>NW_024039727.1:0-203081 GCF_016077235.1 Cyprinodon tularosa | reverse complement strand
AGGGGGATTTTTTTTAAGCTTTTTTTCCCCCAAACGGGCCAATATTTGGAGCTACAGTCACCATTTTTGGTCAGTTTGTAGGCTGAAACCTCTGGACTCACCAATGTCTTTGGAATTACGGTAGGATTAATACTTTTCCTTAAAAAAAACCCTCCAGACCGACCTAAAGTCGATCAAAATCAGAGCCGTTTTTTCATTGGTTTTGGAGCAGCAGTGGGGAGAAAAACGAATGACATTATGTGTTTTCAACTCGTCATAAATATTTTTCTGAATGACACACATACACCAAAGTTGGCATAGTTGGAGTCGAAGGATTGCTGATGCTCACGGTGAAGAAATCTTTTGAATAACTCATACGGTTTTTGCTCAGCAGTCGTTTGTTCGGAGCTGTTCCTCCCATTCAAAAAAGCCTGAGAGCTAAGGAACGATAGTGCTGCGCTTTTCTCTCTGTCACTGACAGGCTCGTTAAGCGTTGTCAAGGTAACCGTGCTTCAAACAGATTTTACCTCTGCTGTTTTAAACAGCACATATTAATCTAATGGAGGGTGAAAGCACTGATTTAACATTGGGAAATGGATACTATATGACTGCTGTCCATGACACTTCCCTTGCCACTCAACACTGATAGACTTTCAAAATAAGACTCCAGGGACCCTACAAAATAAAAGCCTCTATATTTTTTACATATATTTATTGCCCTATATGGCTCAACATTATGACCCAAACTCAACCCCATTTTAGAGAATAGACTCTAGGAGACTGTTTAAAACACACCCTATGGCAAATTTCAAAATAAAAGCCTCCCATTTCATCTTCATCTACTGCCCTAATAACATGGAAAAAAGAGTGATTTAACGATTGGAAAGTCATCAACTATCATTGCTGGGTCTGAACATTTTCTCTAAACACAACTCTGTTGGACTTTCAAAATAAGACTCCAGGGACCCTACAAAATAAAAGCCTCTAGATTATACTAATGCAATAATTGATGCAAATGGCTCAACATTATGACCCAAACTCTTTCAGGTTGTTTTTATTAGACTCTAGTGACCTTTTCAAAAACACACCCCAGAGCAAATTTCACAATAAAAGTCTCCCATTTACTCTGTAATACAGCAGCTATTCACCTAATAACATGGAAAACCAGTGATTTAACATTTGGAAATGGATTCTATATCACTGCTGGGCATGACCCATCTTTTGATGCACATCCATGATAGACTTTCAAAATAAGACTACAGGGACTCTACAGAATAAAAGCCTCTTCCTTATACACACTCATACATTCTGGCATATTGCTCATAGCCATTTTTAATTTCATCACTGCAATGGCTCTGAGCATGCGGGCGGAGCCCGCCATTGGTGATTTCATCACTGCAATGGCTCTTAGAAGGCGGGCGAAGCCCGCCAATGGTGATTTCATCACTTCAATGGCTCTTAGCAGGCGGGCGGAGCCCGCCATTGGTGATTTTTTTCATCGCTGCAAGGGCACCTAGCATGCGGGCAGCGCCCGCCAACTGCACTTTACCCACTGCGGTTCAATATGGACAACCCATATTACCCTTGTGCATCATATGCTGTGCACGTCTATTTCCCAGATTTCAGCACAAGTGGCACACAGCTCTCTTTGCCCATGAACTAGCCCTCTTTCCTTCCCTCAGCAGCCCTCAAAGGCGTAAGCAGTTGGTCTGGGGAGCCCCAATGTCACTTGCCAGGGCCGTATTGGCACAGTTACCCAGACGGGCAGTAGGTGGCCCCCCTCAAAATTTCTTTAGAAATTTTCTAGTTTATATTTTAGTATTTTGGCACTCATCACCCTCCATAGAGAAGGAGAATAAAGCTCCTGCTTGTGACAGATTGTGAGGCCTTGTGGTATTAAATCAACACATATAAAACATTCAAAATGCACGTGGAGAGTATTTTACCTACGTGAGTTGTAAATAAAACTGCTCATATGAGTATTTATTATTAGAATTCTGACTTCATGCTGCAGTTCACAAAGAGTTTCCTATGCCTGCCAAAAAGTTCAAGTTGCTGTTTATTTCAAGGCTTATGCACAAACTGGAAAATTTAGGACTATATTTTCCTGTCTAGGGGTCAGAGGTTGTTATAAGACATAGAAAGGTTTAAAGTCTTTAGATACTTTAGCTTTCTATAGAACAAAAAACAAAGCTTTATTGCTTGCAGGTTAATCTGAACCTTTGAACGCATTTGGGATAGAAAACTTGCTGTGGTGAACTTGCAAGAAAGAATGCATTAGAAGAATAACAGTCACAGTGTTCAAAAATCATGAAGATGACATCACCAACACCCTTGGTCATGAAAACAGGGAAATGAAAAAAAAAAAAAAAGTTCCTGGACTCTGCTGTGAGAACATTAAGCTCCTGCCAAGAGTGAAAACATCTCCGCTGGCATGGGCACACATCCACGGTGCAGTCAGACTGTGAACGGGAAAGCCTGTGTGGAAATGATTTTACTTAAAGGCTGAAGTTCATATCAGCACATCTATTTGACATTTGAAGGTTGATGTTTTTCAAAATTCATTAATAAATTGTTTTTTTTTTTAGCAATTACGAAAAGTCTTACCATTTTAACCAACAAGCATTTAAAGGACGACTTTGTCTCTGAAGTTTTCAGACTCTGTCGTGACTTATTTTAACTTAGCTCTAAATGCATTTTTTACGCAGTCTCCTTTTTTCTTTAAGAGAAAGCAGATTCTCTTTCTTAAGCTATATTAAAACCGAGGCACTTAACAAGACCTTGTGTTTGGTTTGGTTTTACCCAATACACCAGACTAAGGCTCCAACATGGCTCCCAACTTGTTAGTGAGTCAGCTCCCAGTGTTTATGGACTTGTTAACAGAGCATGGGTGATGGTGTCAGTCACTCGCTGTTTCATAGAAAAGCAGCAACTGCTTCTGCACACGCTGCTGTTGTTTTATAGATCATACCCAGAAGTTAGCTTCTGCCATTGCTTACAAAGACTGTCTAATCTAGAGTTTAAAGCCTCTTCAAACAATCATACACATGTATAGAAATACAGGATCAGCTGATAAATATATTTATAGGATTATGTTGGTAGCAAGCAAAAAAGCCATTACTAGGAAATGGCAGAAGCTCCTAAAAGGGCAGATTGGGTTGAAATAATACATAATATTTATATTATGGAAACGCTGACTTTTTCCATCAGATTTGCATCTGGAACATTTAAAAATTATTGGGAAAATTTCACCATGGAGATCAGACTTTGTTTGATAATAGTGTGGGTTTGGGTGCCCTTATAGAGTTACAGACTGTAAATAGTTTGCTTACAGTTCAATACATGTATAGAATATATGCACAGATTCTGTTGGATGTTGTGTTTGAGGGAAAAAAACTGTAAAATCGGTATGTGTACCTGTATGGGAAAAAATATTTTCAATAAAAAGTGCAAATAAAAAATAAAAAAAAGAAATACAGGATCATCCAAATATCAATAAATGGGTTTAGGTGCAAAGGACGGTTTGAAAGGTTTCAACAAGTGCAAAGCTTGTAGAAGGACACTGAAAATGGTTAATAGACTGGTTTAATTAGTCAAAAAATGAATACTGTGCAATTGTGTTTCCTACATTATTAAAACCTTAACTGTAATTCTATTAGAAGCGCTGCTTTAAATCTGGTTCCTAATATTACATTTAAAAGATAGATAAATATACACCTAGGGGTGCATTCAGTTTGCCAAGTCTTCCTATTCCATTTGAACTTTAAGTCTTTTTGAGATCTGATATTTCCTTTCCACTTCAGAGGAGTAGTCAAAGTAAACAAAGTTCACTATGGGGTTCTGAAACTAGACTTTTTTTTCTCTTTTTATGCTCAACCTTGAGTGTAGGTCTCCTGAGCTGAGTCCAGTCCATCAAAGGCAGTCCTTACGGGTCAGGCCAGGCCTCCTGTCATCCAAATGGGACAGGAGCTAAGCCAGCGCTTCCTGTCAGACTGGAGGGCTCTCAGGTTCCACTTCTGGTGTAAATTAAGTCTGTCTGTCCCGGATCGCCTCGTAAACCTACCCCCAACCAATGCCATCATACCCACGCTTTCCTTTTTGTCACAAATCAATGAAAGGAGAGCTGGAATGAGTACCAGATACTCAGGCAGAGATCGACTGGATAGCTACTGGCTGTTTCTTTAAGTCTGGGGAACAACAGTTTTATTTAGGAAAAATTACAAACCAATACAGTTACCTGATCTAACCTGTAGGTAGGATTAGCTGTTCCACTCTTCAGTTGTTGTGATTGTGTCATTTCTGTGATATCTATAGGTTGATATATTCATTTATTTTGATCTAAGAACATTCATCAAATTTCCAAATATACAACAGGACCTACAGTTAAGTTTAAAGACATTTCATCCATGAACAAACAACCTTAATGCGCAAAAAATTAGCAAAAATAACAGAGAATATCTATGGGGGAATGAGAGATTTCAACAAGATGAGAGTAAAGTATCTAAACCAACTCTTTAAAGATGCATCGTAGATCCATGGATATGACGTCTTCTGAAGCCATAATAGCTTCACATATTTTGACTTCCTTAATCAATGTTTGAGAGTTTCATTTTGAAGAAAATAGCAGATTGTTTTTTGGTGATTATATTGGATGTGACATACGAACGTCTTTGGCAGGCCAAAAGCAATGAAGAAGCTCCCTATACTTTTAAAAAGTGTGTTGCAGCCAGGCTTGGACTGGTAATCTGTGATACCTGGCTGAAGGTCCTACCTGTGGCAGAAAATGACTCAAGGAGCTCAAGAAATAAACCAATGTTATCTACCTAATTGATGCATGCAGTATATATACTGTAGCCCTGCCTTGTCATGCACATCCTTGTGACAGTTGGCATATGGTGTAAAATCCTATTCCTTCAAACTGTAAAATCCTTGCAACAAACTAAATTATAATAAAATTAAAATGCTTTCTTTAAACCAAACTACATATTCCTCTTATATTTGGTTAATTTATGTTCGAATATTTTGCAAAACTATGTTGCGGTGCATGACGGGGTTTTGCTAGCCTGGGTGCCATTCCTGAACTTAGTCCCGCCCACAACGTTTGAGGTCGGGAAGTTCGGTCTGGCATTGCTCAATAGTAGCGTGAGTATGCTCGCACAATATCTGGCGAGCCAATCAAATTGTCAGGACGGGCTTTATACGATGATGGACAGATGATCAACAGTAACGTAATCAACCACGTCACCAAAGCGTGCTTGGGTGACAACAACAATGGCTGCCGCTGGAGAGTTGAGGTGTGTAGATTCTGCTGTTAGGTCTGTTCTAGAAGATATCGACAGCAAATTAATTTTAAAAGAGGAACAGAGAAACGCGATCAAGGCTCATCTTCTTATTCTAGGCGTGCAACTGCACGCTTTGATTTTTGTTGACAACAACTATGCGTTGCTTAACATACGTCACGCACTCCGTTGCTCCTATTGGTTGTAGGTCTATCCAATTGAGTGCAGAAGCATTTTTTTCCTGGTTCGTTCGAAACACGCTCCATAATCACAGCTCTATGGAGCAGTATCAGACACGTATTCTGACTAGAATTGAGTAGGACTACATCAGGCTAGGGTTTTGCATCTAAAGGCTAACGTTTTGCACCTTACGTGCATTGTTGCCAGGTTGGGATGTTTCCCGATCTTGCAGTTTAGGATGGCTGGCTATGGGTAAGAAATGTTTTTCTTTACATTTATATCCTAAGAGATCAATTGACTTTGGTAACATGTGGTGAGTGTGGACGTTACTGTGTGGTCCATGTTAATAACCAAAGCCAGTAAAACCACAATATAGAAGTCTCGGTGATGGTTGTCGTATGATGCTTGAAGATAGATTGGTTAATCCACAATGTGTATTCGTATTGCGTTTCACATTTGAGACGCATGCGTTTGACTGTGCTTCTATTTTTCCCGTCTGTCTGTAATCCACCAAACAGCCCAATTACAAAAATCAGAGCTTTACCTTCGGACAGTCCGTAAATGATGTTGCACGAGCAGCTTTTTCTAAATAGTTTAAGAGATTTTAGAAATGATGGTACATGGAATCATCCATGGAAAACTGCTAAAGTTGCTAATGCTACGTCTACATGCTGGTGAAGATTCTTAGTCATCCAGGTCATAGTCATTCCAAAAAAATAAAAAAAAAACACTGGACATTTTTTTTTACCAAGTCTGAAGATGTCTCACTTCCCCTCCAGAAGCTTTTTCAATTCAAAATGTCTCGAGCCTCCTTGAGTTCCAAGCTATATAGAGTAGCCCAACAAAGCCTTATGATGGCTTAGAAAACATGATAATTCAACCGGAAGAACAGGCCCACCCCTTAGTAATGGGTCCAGTGGTTTGTTTTTTAACCCTATTAACTTTTTTGGAATGGCGCACATACTCTCAAGTCAAATTCCCTTGTTTCACCTCATTTAGAAAAAAGGCATGTATGAAAAGGGGTCAGTAATACCCCTTTCACACTGGCCAAAAAAAACATTTAAACCTGGGAACAATGGGCTTTTAGTAGCAGTGGGAACAGCTCACTGACGCATGTCTACCTGAGTCAAATGACTCGGCAAGTGACCCTGTTAAAATTGCCTTGTCTCTGATTGGCATGCAGCGGGAACACCAGACCCGGGTTGACACGATAAATTACGTGATACCATTGAACGCAACATACAGAAATCAACAAACCGCACCAGTCGCCTCTGTTTATATTCAATAAACGTGGAGCAGCTCTGTTGAGAGAGATTCGGACAGGTAAAAGACCCAAATAATAAAGATTACTGACTATGCTCTGGCTCCGGTCTACGTTGCTCTCCATTGTTTACTTCCCTGATTTCAGTCTCACTGTTGACATCATGAACACTCACTCAATGGAATGCCGTAATCAGACACCCAGTGGTGGGGGACAGTGGCCACGCAGCTTTCCAGCAGGGGGTCAGAATTGGCTTTTTGATGAAATGAGAAAAGACCCAAAAGGCGATTGTTAGCAGGTTTACCCGGGTTTTGAAAAAAAAAAACTTGTTTTCAGTGGAAAAACAGCTTACGGGCTCTATTTGACTTTTTTTCAGAAAATTTCAGTAGAAGTGTAAATGTAAAATACCAAAATATATGCGATTGAAAAAATGGATTGTATGCCCTAGCCTAACAAAAGTTGTGTAAATGTGTTTAACTTCTAAATGCATGAATCCAACTAGCTTCAAGCAGACACCCTAAATCTGCTTCTCAGTTTTAATGGTCCACAGATGCCTGATGTCCAGACTGCACCCAATTCCCCCTCTCCCCCACAAAGCCCAGATGTTCCTTTTCTGGAATTTTCTCATAACATGAACAAAGTTTTCAAGATTGGCCTACAGTTGACATCCTCTCCACATAGCCATTCCGAAAGCCGCAGCTATGTGAAAAAACCAGCATCTTCTAAAAGCAGCAGAGCCCCAGATCCTCCTCTACATATCACGGAACGTCAGGACCTTCAGATAACTTCTCCGTGATACACACCGGGCCCCGGCAACAAGCTTATCAGACATAACAGTTTCCAGCATCAGCTTGGGCCTTACACTGGAGCTTATGGAATATCTGTGATGATACGTGGCAGAAATAAGAAAAACAAAATGGGAACAAACAGGAACAGACACTTAAGAGTCATAAACTGTCAGATGCAGCCTGCTACAGAGACAACATCAACCACTAATTCATATAAACTGGCTTTATTAAACATTAGATCTCTGTCAGGAAAATCCCTTTTAATTAATGACTTTATTATTGACAATAATGTTGATGTTATGTTTTTAACAGAAACGTGGTTACATGGACTTAATGAAGCACATATTCTGTTGGAGTCGTCTCCTCCAAACTACAATTTTCTTTGCGAGAGGAGACAGCAAAGGAAAGGTGGAGGAGTGGCAACATTGTTTAATGACTCACTGAAGTGTAAAAAGGTGTTTTTGGGAAAATTTGACTCTTTTGAACATTTGGCTCTGCAGGTAAAGAGCCCGCTACGAACTATGTTTCTAAATGTTTACAGGCCTCCTAAGTCCACGTCAAACTTTTTTAATGATTTTAGTGACCTCCTGTCTGTGATATGCGTTGATTATGACTGTTTAATTATTGTGGGAGACTTTAATTTTCACGTTGACAACCCTGAAGACAGAAGTGCAAAAGAACTGTGTGACACACTTAGAAACTTTGGTTTAACTCAACATGTTAAACAACCAACACACAAACAGGGACATATTTTAGACTTGATCATCACTAAAGGTCTGAAGATTTCTAAAGTCAGCGTTGCTGATGTTGCCCTATCCGATCACTTTTCTGTTACCTTTGAGGGCATCATTTCCAGTGACTCATTTAGCCAAAGAGACATCATAAGAAAACGCACCTTTAAGGAAAATGCCACAGAAACTTTTATTCAAGCTTACTCTGCTACTTCAACCTTGGGGTGCAACTCAGTAGAAGAGCTAGTAGATAACTTTCAGTCTAAAGTCTCAGACATCATTAGCTGCATTGCTCCAATTAAAGTGAAAGTCTTTTCCGGTAAGAAAAAATCTCCTTGGAGAAGTGCTCCAGCAGTTAGAAGTGAAAAAAGGGAGTGTCGTAAAGCTGAACGCAGGTGGAGAAAGACGAAACTCCAGGTTCACTATGACATCTATAAAGAGAGACTTTACAGATATAGCTTACAACTGAAAAATGCAAGAGAATCTTTCTTCTCTGAAATCATTAACAAGAACATTAATAATACTCGCGCTTTATTTGCCACAGTCGACAAGCTAACAAATCCTCCTGTGTCCGTGGCTCCTGAACTCCACTCCACCCGGGCCTGCAATGAATTTGCTAATTTCTTTACTGAGAAAATCCTAAAGATCAGAGGATCAGTTTATACATCCATATCAAGTTCAGTACCAAAGTTGTCTCCAACTGGAATTGATCTTGGCCAAATGTCCCAATTCAGCCAAATAAACTATAAAAGCTTAGAGGAAATCATTCAGCAGCTAAGTTTCTCCTCCTGCTGCCTTGATGTTCTACCCACAGCTTTCTTTAAGAAAGTTTTACCTGTCATAGCATCTGATTTGACACAGATAATAAACACGTCCCTTCTGTCAGGTGTTTTCCCGCAGTCCCTAAAAACAGCAAATATCAAACCACTGCTGAAAAAGAACAGTTTAGACAAACTACTACTCCAGAACTACAGGCCCATATCAAACCTCCCCTTTATCAGTAAGATTATTGAAAAAGCAGTGTTTCAACAGTTAAACACTTTCTTAGATATGACCAGCCGCTTTGACGTGTTCCAGTCAGGTTTCCGTGCTCTCCACAGTACAGAGACTGCCCTTATCAAGGTGTTTAATGACATCCGTATAAATACAGACTGCGGAAGAACCACAGTGCTGGTACTATTGGACCTCAGTGCAGCATTCGATACTGTCGATCACTCCATCCTGTTAGAGCGCCTGGAAAACTGGGTCGGCCTCTCTGGTACAGCTCTCAACTGGTTTAAATCATACCTAAAGGACAGGGACTTTTTTGTGTCAGTAGGCAACTTTACATCAGAGATGACAAAAATCACATGTGGGGTTCCCCAAGGGTCCATTCTGGGTCCCCTCCTATTCAATATCTACATGCTCCCTCTTGCTCAGTTAATAAAAAACAACAACATCAGCTACCATAACTATGCAGACGACACACAGCTTTACATCACCATGTCACCAGGTGACTATGAACCAATTCAAGCACTGAGGAAATGCTTAGAAGAAATCAATGCCTGGATGTGCCATAATTTTCTTCAACTGAATAAAAACAAAACTGAAGTAATAATCTTTGGACCAATAGAGGAGAGATCTAAAGTTAGCACACAGCTTCAGTCGCTTCAGCTAGTAACCACTGATCAGGCCCGAAGTCTAGGTGTAGTGCTGGATTCAGACTTGAACCTCCAAAAGCATTTAAAGACAATTACAAGGTCGGCTTTCTATCACCTGAAGAACATTTCCAGGATTAAAGGACTAATGTCTCAGCATGATCTGGAAAAACTAATCCATGCGTTTATTTTTAGTCGAATTGATTACTGCAACGGTGTTTTCACAGGTCTGCCTAAAAAGTGGATCAGACAGCTGCAGCTGATCCAGAACGCTGCTGCCCGTGTCCTCACTAAGACTAAGAAAGTAGAGCACATCACCCCAGTTCTAAAGTCCTTACACTGGCTCCCTGTATCTCAGAGAATAGACTTTAAAATACTTCTGTTAGTCTATAAATCTCTGAATGGCTTAGCACCTAAATACATCACAGACTTGCTAGCAGTGTATCAACCCTCCAGACCACTCAGGTCTTCTGGCTCCAGCCTGCTCTGCATACCTAGAACCAGAACTAAACATGGAGAAGCAGCATTTAGTTCCTATGCTCCACTTATCTGGAACAAACTTCCAGAAAACTGTAAAAGTGCGGAAAGCCTGAGTTCCTTTAAATCAAGACTAAAAACACATTTGTTTAGGATTGCCTTCGACTGTTCCAGTTAAACAATTCAACAAAAACATGTTTTCTTTAATCCAACTGTTTTTAATATTCTTTTTTGTTTCTGCATTTTTTATTTTATTTTATTTGTTTTTTATTTTTTCCTACTTGCTTTGATTCAATGTTTTATCTTCCTGTATTTTAATCATGTAAAGCACTTTGCATTGTCTTTGTACTGAATTGTGCTATACAAATAAATTTGCCTTGCCTTGCCTTGATGCCAACCAAGACACCAACCACACAGGACGCTCCTACCCTGCGGACGTTACAATGCTCTGGCCCAGTGTTGGAGAAAGGAGCAGAGTGAAGTACAAATAAAAAGAGAGGGCCTGTGGTGAAAAAGATTTTCCTTTACACCTCACAGGGGACAGAAACAAGCAAGGGGGGGATTATCACAACGATCTTTGAGAGATGGAAAACTCTAAATGTTGAAAAGGTTTGAGCGGTCACGTAAACCTCCCACTTTGAGGAAAGAGAAAAATGAAAGCCAGAGCTCCTAATCCCAGGCCACCGGTTATGGATTTATAAAGATCTCGAACGGAAATAACACGAAATGTTTAATTCAACATGTCTGAGGGCTAATTCGGGAACAAATAAAACAACATTTACATAAATAACGTGGAACAAGCAAAACAGCCAGAGGAGACAGATAATCAATTGTGAAGTTAGCTTTATACCGAGACATTAAATAGGCTTTAAACGTCCATTTGGGGCTTGAAGTTGAGACTCTGGTTGAAATGGGCTTCTTTTTGGCCCCAGGGCAGTGGGGCCCTGTAAGATATGATCTTAAGTGAGGCCGCTGCATGCTTGCAGTGCGTTTTAACAACAATGGCTCTTCTGAGAGAGCCCGTAAACATGCGCCTGGGACCTTGACCCCGGCAGTAAACAGTCTCTCCACCTGATGATGAATAGCAGAGCTGGGCAAGGAGCAGAGGAAAAGGCCTGCTGCTCCTCCTCGCTCTGACTCTTTAGATGTTCTGATATGGCAACCTGGTAGTTGGGTCTGAAATACCTTTCATATGAGGAAAAAACAAGGGTTAACTTCACCCTTTATTTTCTCTTTAGCCTAGATATGCCTGCCTTAAAAAGCTGTTATCTCAAAAAATCTGGGTTCCTAGTTTGATTGACGCTTAGAGAAAGCCACACTGTCAAGGTATGAACTAAATGTACCGTAATTTTTGGACTATAAGCCGCAAATTTTCTCCCATTTTTTGGACCATTTTTTGACCTTGCGGCTTATATAACAATGCGGCTTATCTATGGACTTTTACAGCTAACGGCCACTAGGGTAATACGGTACCTAAATCTATGGATTTTACCATCCGCCATGTTGACGTCAGATTTGCTTCAATACACAATAATGCGGACGTCCTCCGGAGGCAGAGTCAGAGAAAGACGGACATTGCAAGCGCAAGACAGTTTGTGTGACGACCTCATTATGGAAAACAAACGTTGAAATGCATATGATGCAGCTTTTAAGTTAAAGGCTGTCAATTTGCCAGTAAACTATGGAAATAGAACCTTGGAATCAACGAGTCAATGGTGAGACGTTGGAGACGCCAGTTGGAAGAATTGTCTCAATTCAATTGTGTTGAAATGTTAATAAATAGGAGCTTTCCCAAACATTTGCCTTTTTCCCGACAATCCTCTCGAACCATATGGTAATTAAACATAAAAAAACCTGCAGCTTGTAGTCCGGTGCGGCTTGTATATGTACAAATCATGCAATTTAGCTTCGGCGGCTTATAGTCCGAAAATTACGGTATTACATGAGCCGTCCCAGGACTAAAGTCAAAAGAAGAAAGGAAGAGGCTATGTTAAATAAGCTGTCAGATGAGGAATAATCTAAAAGAATTGCAAGTAAAGAAATAAACGTAAAGGCTTGCATTAAAGCTGTGTTTTAATAAACCCTAAACTTTCTTCAATGGGACTTTCAACCATAGTCAGTGATGTTTTGGTTCAGGTCTTAGATTTTAGGGTAAATTCCATGTTGCTTTTCCCTGCCTTTAATAAGGACTCTACATTATTAAACCTTGGATGTGCACTAGTGTTTCTTAAAAGCAGTAACCAGTACTAAGTTATTTAGTTAGTTATGTAGTTAGTTATAAACTGTTTTACTAAGGTGGGCACACATCCAGTCTGCAACAGGAAGGAGAGAAAGAGCAAGAATTGAGACAAGAAAGTGAAAATCAGACTGACGGTCCTTTCAGACAGGATCCATTTGAACTGAGTTTACCTAGGGGTTCAGCACTTTGCACTCTGCATCGGCAAGACGGGTAGATGTTGGTTTGTTGTCAGCAGTACAATGCTAGCACCAGCCATGCGAGCAGCAAGGAAGAAGAGGCTGTGGGTGCACAAACCCTTTAGGTCCAGAGAGCAGAATGAGGAGTTCTGCTTGTGAAAGAGCGCCGTTTCCCCGGTGACCACAATCGTAAACTTAGGTCAGACAAGTGGCAAGTAGGGGGGGAATTCAAACACACACGTTTTTAGCTTTTCCTTCGTTTTACTTCCTGGTCTTTCTGGCTTGTGGCTGGACAAGCCATCTTTCTATTGGCCACTTATCCATCAATCACTGGTCAAATTAAAGTTTGTTGAACTTTGATCTTGGCATATGCGGGGGTTTGCAAAGTGCTGCGTTTTGCAGAGATAAATTGTCCTTGCTCAGCACAAGCTATTGAAAATAACTGGTTTTAGATGCACTGCAGCGTCCTGTCTGAAACGTCACGTAGGCAGTAATACCGAGGGGAGTGGCTGCCTTGTGGTTAGGGCATAGAGCTTGGAATCCCGAGGATCTTAGTTTGAGCCCCATTCTCTCAGACTACGATTCTGGGTCCCTGAGCAAAGAGCCTTAACTCCACACCGCTCCCCAGGTGCTGCACAATGGCAGCCCACTGCTCCACAAGGGAATGGGTGGGAGTTCATTTCATTTTTCTGTACCTGTGACAGTGTAATGACAATAAAAAAGCTGAAAACGAAAAAAAAAAAATCCCAGATGGTTTTGTAGCAGTTATATTGAAACCCTGGTTAATCAGTGTTGGACCAGGGAGGTTGAAAACCGCTGGACACAAGATTGTTTTAGGGTCAATCTACTCTGATTACACTATACCATCTGAAAATTAAGAAGCACATCTATATTTTCAAAACAGATTATTTAAAACCATAGATTTTAATAAAGCCCTTGCCAATAAATATCAACACATAGCTACTAACTCAGTTACTTTTTTGGAGAAATAACTATATAACTAGTTACTTGTTTAAGTAAAGTTGATAAATCTGGTGAATAATTACTATTTTGCTGTCAGCTTATGGTAAAATTCTAATTAAAAAGTATAATTGGTTAGGATGTCCAGCCTGAGAGTATAACTCCTGCCATCCGCTGCTTCAGACGGAACCCGTTTGATCCAGAGGAGGTGAATTAAATCCATGTTGAAACAAAAATCATCTTCTAGGGGTGATCACAGCGGTGGCCATTGATTGGCTAAGGATGGCCATGGCCACTTGACCATCCCCTTATGATTCACATTTCATTTTTTCATTTTTTACCAGCAGTTACCTTCTGGTACATCAGGGGTGTCCAAAAGTGTGGCTCAAGGGCCATTTGTTGCCCTCAGAGCAATTTAAGGTGGCCCTTCATCACAACCTAGTAGCCTTAATTAGGTTGGCCAGTTTAGAGAGTTGATGGGGATGCAAATTTGAAACAAACACTTCAGTGTAATTTGAACTGTCAAAAATGATACACAGTACTGGTAGCAGTAATTTAATAAAATTAGATAACGGTGATGTCATATACCCAATATTACAAAATACCTTAGTCTTTGATTACAGCCTTTTTCACTAACTGACGCTCTGGGTTTATTTATTATTTGTTAAATTGTGTTTAATTGTCTTGATGTCAAAAAGAGCCCAACAGATTTTTCTTTCACAAGTGGAGCAGTACGGCTATCGCCATAGTGTTCCGCTTGATTTGTGCATATAAATTGCTTTATTATAATTATGCAGGGAGTTTTACAGATAATATGGACACTGCAGTGTAGGTAGAACAGGAAAGGAATAACTTTAAAAAAAGAAGAAAAGATAAAAGAAAGAGGAGATAAAGGGAGATAATGATAAAACATTTTCAGTCTGCTTCATCACCTGCAAAGAGATGTAAAAAGAACAGCACAACCAACGCACATGGTACGAGACATACAAGAAAGTAACACCTGGATACTATCGCTAAAGTATAAGTAGTATTATTTAATCTGACATGTATTATGTGTTACCTGAAGATAAGAATATGGGAATATGTGCTGTTTATTAAGGAAAACATCTCATAGTGTGATGCTGTTTGTTTGTTAAAAACTATTCATAGAGTTGTCTTCATTTCTGTTGGTTTATCACATAAAATCCCAAATTTCTATTAGCATTTGTGATGTTAATATAAAAAAATATTAATTATTCTGTAAGATACTGCATTTGATAGTACTGGAAGGTATATTTACAAACATAAAATGCTTACCTGTGATTAGTTATTACTTTATTTTCTCTAAAATCTATAACTAAGGTCCTTTTTAACATGTTATGTTCATATCTTGTCATTTTAAAAAGGGGGGTTTACCCTAGTTCCTAAAAAATGGTTAATACCTTCTTTTAACAGTAGAAGAGCCACCCGACGGGGTTGGTGTTAACAACAGGAAATTGTCTGACTCTAAGTTCAGTAAAAGCGAGCAGAGGAAGCCCTCTGTTTGTATAGCCTGACTTCTGCAGTGGTGACCCTCAGACAGAAACCCACATCTCAACATATTTAGGGGTCCACTTCCACCTTCTGTCCTGAGGAAAAACAGCCCCAATGGGACTCTTTCTCCCAAAGCCTCTTACATGTATGTACTGGCAGCTTGTTTCTCCTCCCCCAGTCACTGAAGCTTGTGGATCGGTTTCCAGGTATTGCATGTAGCGGCTTGACATATTCTGATTTGCTGTGACAGCTACCACAGCCTGTCCTAACGTCACCAGTTTCACCCTGGATAGTTTGCTACTCAAGTTGAGGGGAGATGGGTTGGGATGGCCTCCCCCTTCTTAAAGCAATCTTAAAAATCATCCCCTTTCTTAAAGGACCATCCCCCCAATACCTAGCCTGGGTGCCATTCCGAACTTAGTCCCGCCCACAACGTTTGAGGTCGGGAAGTTCGGTCTGGCATTGCTCAATAGTAGCGCGAGTATGCTCGCCCACTCTCTGGCGATCCAATCAAATTGTCAGGGCGGGCTTTATACGATGATGGACAGATGATCATCAGTAACGTAATCAACCACGTCACCAAAGCGCGCTTGGGTGACAACAACAATGGCTGCCGCTGGAGAGTTGAGGTGAGTAGATTCTGCTATTAGGTCTTTTCTAGAAGATATCGACAGCAAATTAATTTTAAAAGAGTCTCATCTTCTTATTCTAGGCGTGCAACTGCACGCTTTCATTTTTGTTGACAACAACTATGCGTCGCTTAACACACGTCACGCACTCCGTTGCTCTTATTGGTTGTAGGTCTATCCAATTGAGTGCAGAGGCATTTTTTTTCCTGGTTCGTTCGAAACACGCCCCATAATCACAGCTCCATGGAGCAGTATCAGACTCATATTCTGACTAGAATTGAGTAGGACTACGTCAGGCTACCCAATACCCCCTATGACATTTTATTACGGATTGTGTAAAATTTCTACTATATATTAAAAGTAATGGCAATAATAGTGCCCTATCAACATCTGGCGGGCTGTGTGTTTACAAGTAGCAAGAAGTGACGTATCATGAATTTGAAGCTGATCCCAGTGGGTAATGTGTCCTCTGCATTAGTCCCTAACTATGTAGGGGCAGTGATAGCCATGCCAGTCCAGGAACTGACTGCAGTTTTACTCTAAGGCCCCGTCCACATGAAGTCAAAACGAACAGGAAACGCTAATATTTTCCAGAACGTTTGTCGTAAAGACGGAGACGTAAAATAAATGTGATCGATCACACGAATGCATGAAAACGCTGCAAAATGTATGCCAGGCCTGTAAGTGGCGCTGAGGTGCCAAAGCAAAAATAGGCAAAAACAGGCAACGAAATGTTGGGCATGCGCACTAATATTTATACATGGTTGCCCTGCGGGTCCATTTTCGTGGTTCAGTCAAATTCAGGTGCTGAACTATGTGGTCGATATTGCTCTGTTCTTCCTGGAGATATTCCAGAAGAAGAAGATTCTGTTGTAAGCCCGACAGCAGGGTGAGTAGCATGAGCAGCAACCATTCAACACAGTACGGCGCCATTGTTGTTGTGATACTGTGTCGGGCATGCGTGTTTAGAGGCGACGCTATGACGCATGCGTGTAAGAAAAAAATGCGGTTAGAGCTTAAAGATGGAAACGCGAAAACGGCGTTTCAAAATCTTCCTACTCTGAAGATTTAATAAAAAAATGATTGTTTACAGACCCCCGAAACGCCGGCTTCGTATGGATGAGAGGCTGGTTTGGTGAAAATTTTGTGCGTTTAGGCCAGGGTTTGACTTCGTGTGGACGGGGCCTAAGGTGCCTTGGTCAAGGTCAATGACCACTGTTCCTGACATGTAACAACCATATTGCTTTAAAGGTATACTATGCAACCGGTGTTGATTTTCCAGCGAGGCTCCCCCCAGAGGGCGAAAGTAAAAGTGCACTGTCGTAAATATGCTCAGCTGTTCTCCTTGTTTCTCCGTCAAGCCAGGCGCGGTTGTTTTGAGCTCAGCAGACAGGCGAACGCAACGAATCACCATGTCTACTGCTGTAAGGGACTATTTTGTTCCAATTTTCGAGTTTGAAAATTTAGCATGTTTTCATACATTATTTGTTATGGCCTGGCTCTTGGACCATAACAAATTAAAGGGAAGCCACACATGGGGATAACTTAAAGAGGGATTTATTTAACAAAAAGCATAAATGGTTGGAGAGGAGATGGGAAAGAGAGAAGTTGGAGGCAGAGAGGCAGAAGGAACGAGCTGAGCTCCTCCGAGTTGATCCGGTCTGAGCTGAGCTGCTACCATCTGGGGTTGACCATCTGACTTGGGCTGCGGCTGAGCTTGGCTTGGGCCTCCAGGTGAAGAAGATTGGTGCTGTTTAAGATGGATCTGACGTCAGTATGGCCAGCTGCCTCCACTTCCAATCAGCACCAATAAGAAGCTCTACACAGGGATGTTAGACTACAAAAAATAAAATCTAAATATGTAATTTCTTCCTTGAAATAAGTGTATTTTTTCTTGAATTAAGTATTTAAGTGAGACACTTTGTCAATGGAACAAGACAATTTACACTTAAAATAAGAAAAAAAATTTGCATTTTCTTATTTCAAGTGCATAATATCTAGATAACTTATTTTAAGAGTAAAAATACTCATTCTATTGGCAACTCATCTTATTTACCAGCTCAAATTAAGGGTAAATACCCTTAATTTAAGACATTGTTACTCATTTTGAGATCGTTTTTGCAGTGTAAGGACTCAGGAAAAAATCAGAATCTAGATAAGTAATTTTTTCTTAAAATAAGTGCATTTGTTCTTGGATTGAGGAGGTAAAAGAGACATTTTGCCAATGGAACAAGACATTTTACACTTAAAATAAGAAAACACAAATGCATTGTCTTATTTCAAATGCATTTTATCTAATTATCTTATTTTAAGAGTAAAAATACTCGTTCTATTGGCAAACTACCTCATTTACCTACTCAAATTAAGGGTAAATACACTTAATTTAAGAATTGTTCACTTATATCTAGATGGTTTTTCCAGTGTGGGCCGTAACACCATATTTTTCTTTAACTTGTTAAGATTTTTACTCTTTATTTAAGCAATTTATTCTCATTTATTAGTCATTATTGCTTAGAATTAAATGTCCTCTAACCAATTATTGCTCAAAACAAGCATACAACAGGCTTAAAAACAAGGCAAATGTACTTGATACCAGTTCATTTAAAGGCTTAAACCTAGTCTGTTTTTCTTAGCTAGAATTAATTTCATTATTTAGGTGTAGTGAATGTATGGGAAAAAAACACTTGACAAAAACATCCCTAAAGCAGAGCTTCTATTATAATAAGCATATGTATGATGTATTGTAAACAGTGAATGGTCCACTGCTAAGGTTCAGAATCTCAAAGCTACGTAAATAATAAATGACAATCTGAATATTCCTATCAATTTGAAAGCAATCAGAGTTAATTAGCTGGAATATCTTAATGAGATGGAGTCAGTTCTTAAAACAGGTTAATATGGATTGTCTTATTGTCTTGAAACAAGTAAAAATGTACTCACAGTCTAAATGCTAACGTGACTCAGTCCGCAATGTGTCCTATTTTAAGAAAAAAGCTGCTCAAAATTAGTTGTATTATCTAGTTAGGATGAAAAAAATACATTTTCTTAAAACAAGTCAAATAATCTTAACTATACTAAGAATCGATATCTACTAAGAAAATACATTGAATAACAAGTGTAATAAGACCAAAATGCTTAATTCAAGTTTATTATACTTGTATAGATTTTCCTTTTTTGCAGTGTGGGGGAGTACACTGCAAAAACGATCTAGAAATAAGTCAAAATGTCTTAAATAAAGGGCATTTTCCCTTAATTTGAGCAGAAAAGTAAGAGGATTTGCCAATGGAATGAGGATTTTTACTCTCAGAATAAGGAAATTATATGATATACACTTGAAATAAGACAATGAAAAAGGGTTTTTCTTATTTTAAATGTAAATTGTCTTGTTCCAATGGCAAATAGTTTCACTTACCTCCTCAATTCAACAAAAATCGCACTTGTTTTGGGAAAAAATGGCTTATCTAGATTAAGATTTTTTCCAGTGTAAACTATTTTTTACTAAAAATGTGGCTGTCTGATTGATTTTGCGCAGATCTTACTTTAGTAAAATAAAAAAAATAAAAAATGCGTGGACGTTGGTATAAAACAGGATATGATATGAATTAGAATCCATGAAATGGAAACTGTTAAACAAGCAATTGTTCCTCATAAACTCTGGCTGAGAAGGTGGTGGGTAATGCTGCTGTCTCTGAGATTCACCGCTGGAACGCACTCAAATAACACAAATAAATTAAAATATCCACGATGCTGCTGGGATGACATCTCCGTCAGCACCACTTTATTAACAGTTCTGTGCTCATTTCTCATGGTTACTATGGATAGCTCCCCTCCAAAGCAGGAGAAAGAAAAAAAAAAACATCAAATGTTCAACATTCCCAAAGAAAAGTCATAAAGTGCTCGAGAAAATGAATAACTACTCCACGTTCCTCTCATTCAGCAGCCCCTGAATGTCATATTTTACGTGCCCTTGGGCGCTGCGTTCAACATGTGGCGTAGCTATGTCAGTTCGCGAGCACCCAAACATAAACAAATAGACAAATTTATGCTGTCAGGCGGATGGGATTTTAGCGCTCGGCTTGTTTTTATCACTCAGACTCCCTCTGCAGTGTGAAAGTCTCAGGTCTTCTCCGTCAAAATACGCGGCAGCATATTTCCCCCCTCAACGTGCCGGACGGCGTTTCTGCAACGCCAGAATAAACACGGGATGAGGAGGGAGTAGTGAAGAAAAAATGTTTAGACACACAGGCAGCCCACAGGATTTAGTCTGAGAGATAGTGACATTTATCGGGGTAATCTGAAGTAGATTCAACGATGTTTGATGTCTGTAAAGTTGGTTTAAAGTGACTCATCTCTTTAAGAAAGAAAACCAAAGATAAACACGTCCTCTTATTTCCCAGAAAAGCTGCTCTGTTGGGCAACAGGACACTTGTCCTCGTGTTTAAAACTTGAATGACTTTGTTTGAAATCAGAGCTTATCCACTTGGACCGCTATCAATTAAAGAAAGCATCCTGACCGGGCCTACAGCAGGAGGCTGAACAAACATTTAAACATGCGACTTAGTTTCTGACCAGCTTAAAGTCCTTTCACCGAAGCCTGTTATTCAGTTTAGATCACCAGCAGTTTAAAGCAGCAGCAGCTTAATGGTGCGTTTACGCCGAACGGGAATGACACGACTGGAGTGAGTGATTTACATGTTATTCGCCCGTAGAGGCACGTTCAAGAGCAAAGTAAAGCGATGCTAATGGCTTTAAGGAAAACAGAGAGCAAAACCTGAGGTAGAGAAGCAGGGGTTCAAAAATCTAAACCTTTACCTCTGATTGTGTGTTGGGTCAACCAACTAGGAGCATTTTGTTGTGACATAGTTTGAAGGAAGATGCAAATCTTTTTCTTTACAAAATGAAAAATTGAAGATTTCAGTGTTGGTATCGTGGGAATGCTCTTCCTTACTTCAGGGCTTCACAAACATATCAGAACCCAAAAATAACAGCTCCAGACTGGCGACCCTACAAAAACATCCATACAACTATTTCACTCTTTATTTATTAGAATAGAAATAAATAGATTTTTCATGTATTTTTTTTATTCATTTTAGAATTTTATGATTTTGTCAGGATTAGGTTGAGGTTTTGAGAACCTAAATGCAGAGGCAGGGAGTTCTTGTAGTTTTAGGCCCCGTCCACACGAAGTCAAAACAAACACGAAATGCTAATATTTTCCAGAACGTTTGTCGTAAAGACGGAGACTTAAAACAAATGTGATCGACCACACGAATGCATGAAAACGCTGCAAAATGTATGCCAGGCCTGTAAGTGGCGCTGTGGTGCCAAAGCAAAAATAGGCGAAAACAGGCAACGAAATGTTGGGCATGCGCAGTAATATTTATACAACAACCAAACCGGAAAACCGGAAAATCGTGGTTCAGTCAAATTGAGGTGCTGAACTATGTCGTCGATATTGCTCTGTTCTTCCTGGAGATAATCCAGAAGAAGAAGATTCTGTTGTAAGCCCGACAGCAGGGTGAGTAGCATGAGCAGCAACCATTCAACACAGTACGGCGCCATTGTTGTTGTGATACTGTGTCGCGCATGCGTGTTTAGAGGCGACGCTATGACGCATGCGTGTAAGAAAAAAAATGTGGTTAGAGCTTAAAGATGGAAACGCGAAAACGGTGTTTTAAAATCTTCCCACTCTGAAGGCTGAATAAAAAAAAGATTGTTTATAGACCCCCGAAACGCCGGCTTCGTATGGATGAGAGGCTGGTTTGTCGAAAAATTTGTGCGTTTAGGCCAGGGTTTGACTTCGTGTGGACGGGGTCTTAATGGAGTGTTCACAGGTAACAGAGGCAGGAATCCAAAAATCCAACTTAAAAATGCAAGACAAAAGTAAACCATGAAGACATCTGAGGAGACATGCACTAGGAGCCGGGGAAAGATGAGGAACCGGCACTGAGGAACTGCACAGGGAGAGTATTTATGGATGACTATACAAAGACTGGACTAACGAGCTGATTGGGAGCAGGTGTGAACATAGGCTTCTAGAAAGGAGCTGGGGAAAAGGGGAACAGCACAAGAGGGCAACTAAGGAAAACCTCATAACTCAAATACATCCAGAAAAACACTACAAAATAGGAACTAAATAAAAAAAACTAGAAAACAAAGAAAAACTTGAATCAACGTGAAACTGAAAGCTCAAAGAAAACCTAACAGAACCAAGAACGTGACATTTTTATAATTTAATGGGACATTTAGTTATTGTGCAATTTAGTTATGGGCTATCTAATATTTAAAGGCATACTATGCAACATTTTTCAGTTAATTAATGTGTTAAATAACGTTTTGGATGATTAAATTAGTCATTTCAGGTCGAACAAAGGTTTTCTCGGCCGCCCTGGTGGTCTGTAGGGGAAATACCGTACTTGCAATTGCAGGAGCCCTCGGCCCGCACCCACAGGCTCAGAAGTCTCGTGCATCGCGAGAGTCGGTCTTGCTTTACGGCGAGGACTGCTACACGCCCCCAGTGAAAGGCATGATCATTGCTAGCGCAGTGGCGATATTTGTGCAGTTATCATAGCGGAACCAGCGTTTAAACTCCAAATATTTTATGCAGTAACCTGTACAAAGAATGACACAGAGAATTTTAGTATGATTCACTTGCAAGGAGAGTGATCAGAGACTGTTCAGTTACAATTCTCCAAACCACTCTGAAACAGTCTCCGCTCTACCAAGCTTTTTATTAAGGAAACGCCCTGGCTACAATGTGGTTCCGACTGCTAAGGGGAGGGGGAAGGGTGAAGCCAGTCGGAACCAGAAGGGAGGGGTGAAACCCAGTCGGTACCAGAAGTTATACAATATCATGAGATAAGAGCTTTCACTCCTTTCTCCGGTGTTAGTGAGTGCATTTCCCCGTGTTTTCTCCTTGCTGACCTTGAGCAGCCAGCACTGCATCTGCACACACTAATAACAAGCATTAGAAAGACAGCAAGTGAAACATTTCAACACTTTGTGTAATACAAGTATACAGGAATATGCAAATGTGTAAATATGAATGTATAAGGATAACAAAATGTGTGAGCATAATAATATGATCTCAGTGTGTAAGCATAATAATATGATTAAAGTAATATGATTAAAAGTAGAATAACTTGTACAATTAATCCAACATTTCCCCCCTGTTTATTCACTTTAAGCTATTTATTTTATCATTCAGTAGTCACTTCTTTTCAGATTTTCAACTATGAAATCACGTTTTAGCTGTAAAGAGTACACTCAGAGGTACTTTAAACTGGTGGGTTACTGTTAATGTCATTGGAATTAGGATAAAAGTCAGGAAAATGCAAAGAGATTTCATCCTCTGCGCTGTCTTCATCATCAGATGGGTATTTTTCAGTGGGCATGAGGGCATGCATTTCTGCTTTCATGGGTTGTATTGCTGTGGTAATTAGTCTATTTAACAGTGCTCTAATACATGGAATACAACAACATCCACATAAGGTCAAGATGGCGGCAAATACAGCTATAGACATTAAAATAGAAAGCACCAATTGTTTGTATTTACCAAAAATGTCTCCAAATCCATCCCACATTTTTGTGTCAACTCCAGAATGGTCTTTCATTTTGCTGTTAAGAGAGCGAAGGCCTTCAAGGGCCTTTGTGAGGCTGCCATCTGCAGCGGTGTTGTTGGGAATAAAGGTGCAACACTGATCTCCAAAAATAGAGCACACACCACCTTTTTCAGCTAACAACATGTCAACAGCAATACGGTTCTGGAAAGCCATCAGAGAGGTAGCTGACAATTGTTCATGGACGGCGGAGAAGCCTTGTTCTGTTTTATTTCCCAGCCTCTGGACGTTATAATGGATGTAGTTGATTCTGTCTACATTTTTATTTAGAGTACACCACCAGCATAAAAAAGATTCAAATCCTGCAGAAACTTGATTGGCTAGTTTATACTCATCAGAAACAACTCTGGGTACACCAATGCTATCAATATAAGTAGGGTCATCTCCACTCCATGCATCTTCAGATGCCCTCCTCCTTCTAGTATGCTCTGTGTGAGGTAAAATGCTGTTTGCAGTCGTTAACAATTCATCCGTTGTGAGTGATGTAACAGAAACAGGTAAAATCAAGGTGACAGCAGCACATAATCCAGTGGTGTTACATGGAAGTTCGTCAAACAATTTTTTATCTCCACACCACCACCAGATGTCGCTGCGGGATTGAGGTTTAAAAAAGGTGGATACCAGTAAAATACTTGCACATTGTGTTTCATTTAGTGTGCCTAGTTTCGGGCCCACTCCGGTCCTGTTTACACAGGTGAAATTTGCCACAGCTACTTTTTTCAAAAAGATTGGTTTCTTTTTCTCAGTTGTGGTCAGGGGATAGATGTTATCCCAATAGGTGCAATTATCAGATGGGACCGTATAATTCATTATATTTAGAAGACATTGAGGAGTTATGGTAGCAGGAACCACACGTAACAGCGGTCTGGCTCCCATACACACAAGACAATCATTAGACACTGTTTTAGCTGCTTGTTCTGCCATTAAAAGCCAGTTGTTTGTTTGCCCAGAGATTCCAGTGATGACTTGAAACAATTCATCTGTTTTAAGCGGACCATTAATATTTTGAATTTTTATCTGTTCACCTTGGGCAGAAGTAAGAATCCCTTGTATCTCATCTCCTTCTTGTGTAATATTTACGGGGCACAAATACAAAGTCCAACATGGATCGGTTCCACTAGACCGTGCACATAGAAATGAGGAAGAACAGCCTTCCTTCTCAAGGGGTTCTGCTGTGGAGTTTATTGTCATAGTGAAAACTTTGGAGGCATGGTTAACAGTGAACCCTGATATTCTACTCATCCATTTCTTAGCTAAAGGTGTCCATCCATATGATCCCTTTTTCCACTGTCCAGTGGTTCTAAATACGTCTCCCCAACCATTATGAGTTCTTTGAACTACGCGAGGAAATAGGTAGAAATCATAACCGTGCCAATTTCCGGGGTCATGTTTAAATCTTTGCGAGAATGTTTGAAAAGGAATAGTCACCAAACTGATTACTCTAGTAGAGTTATAGCAGAGATAGACGTCCCTTTTACAAATAGCTGGATCTTGAGGGCAACAAGAATCCTTGCTCTGAGCGAGAGCTGAAAACAAAACTAATATGAATAATCGCAACATCATCTAGGTTTAAACTTCAAAAGTGTTCTATATGGATAATCTTTTTACACAATGGTCTACTTCCTATGACCTCTCGGCAGAGTTGTTGAACCTTCACCAGTTTGAGATGGTTGTATGCTAAAAAATACAACCCCCTTTGTACGATGGACTTCCTCTGGAGGTCGGTGAAGGAGACCAAGTGTGTATTCTATAACAGGTACCACAGTAGAATTACTAGAGTGCTAAGCAGTACGGTAAGGTTCCACAGAATAATTAAGAAAGTGATTTTACTTATTACTCATCTGATCTAACTATCACTTTCTTGCAATCCATTTAGAAAACAAATCTATTATAACCAAACAGAATTGAAAGGATAAATAGGTTTAGGGAAACCACCTTTTTTAGGTCTTAAATTTCCTTGAAGATTATGTTTAGCACATATTAGACATGCTTTACAAAAGTTTTTTTGCATAAAATATAAATCCATATGCTGTATAATGATGCTCAATGCTCAATCAATCCTACAATCCCCCCGTTTGAGACATGAGTAAAATCATGACTCAATATAGCAGCTCATTCAAAGAATTTTTTATTTGGAAGGATTGGTTTATGTTCTGGTCACATATAGGTGCCATTATGGATTTTAAGATAGTTTGGCTGATTAACATGTTTGTTTCGTTGAATGTCATCCCCATTTCACATGTTTTTAATAAGAAATTTTATGTTTAATACAATGTTACGATGAAATTAGGACAGCAACTAACAATTATTTCGTAAATCGATCAGTCTATCGTTAATTCTTTCGATTAATTGGTTAGCCAAAAGTTCTGTAAAGAAGATTACTAATGACATTAAACCAGGTGAAACCAAAACATCTCCTCCTGAAGAGCTCCTTGACAGACAAAAACATTATATAATCGTATTTGCAAAATGTTTATAAATTTATTTTACAGTTTTGGTATGATTACTGATCCAAGTGGGTTACTCTTTCGGGGAAAGCCAGATTTGACATGTATATTATGTGTTAGAGTCTCTATACTCCACTTAATGATGAATCACTAAATTTTTTTACGAATATGCAAATAAACAATGAATTTGATTCATGTTTTCAGCCACAGATAAAATACATGAGATGGGCAACACAGAGTAACTACAGCCAAGATGTTCAACTTTCATAGTGAAGTTATTATTTTTAATGAAGCATAGTAGGTAAAAATATAAGAGTGGGGTTTAACTCTGCACGATTCTATATATTCAGAAGAAAGTACTGTATTTACCGTCTGTCTCAGTTGTTCAAATGATATCATTTACAAAGTGGAAAACAGTCCTAATTCCACATTCATCAGAGCCGGTGATACTCCAACATTGATAAACAGCATCTAGTTAGTGTAGTGCTTAAAAATGTTTATTAATGTACCAAAATGCTCCTTTTCTCTTTAAACAATGAATTCCTCTCATCAGTACTGATGCTCATATCAAGCATAAAAAAAAAAAAGGGGCATGCATAATGCATAGTACCAATGACACCAGACCAATAGTGTCCCTACCAGGGATGGGATGCCCAGCCTCTGTCTAAGCAAAGCATAGAGCATCCCTGCCTAAGAGGTTAACTGGACATTCAGGTAAAGTCAGTACAGACAGCCGGCAGGAGAGTCCTTCAGGGTCTCTCAACCACACAAGCTGGATCTCCTGCACAGCCTTTAAATGACCTTGAGCTAATCGGACTATGACAGTCTCAGGTCCTTGGCCAGCACCTGGAATTTGTTGTTTAACAGTTGTTCTGCATGCACCACTGTCACACAGGAAAACTGTTGGGGTGCTATTCACATGTATAGTTAATACAACTAATCCTTATTTGTGCATATTAATTATGTTTTTGATAAAAATGCTTTTGCTAAAATGCCATCAGAAGGCTGATAAAATAGAGAGGAAAAAGGAACAAGAACAGAGGGACAGAACCTAGAACAAATAATGAATGTCTATTCTATTAACATTTCTCTATCTGTAGAATGGGACTGTTTTATAGGTTTTCTTGTCAGGGGGGGGGGGCCCCTGCCCATCCATGCCCAGGGCCCCAAATTTCCTAAATCCGCCCCTGCCTATAGACCATCATGACAGGAAAAAATTGATTTTCAGCTGGCCCCTGACCCGCCAAAGGATTTGGCAGCTCAATTAAAGGAAACACTCAATTTCAGGTTTGGGTTCAGGGGCTGGCTGTGGGGAGATTAAGCCTCCCCCCATATCTTTTGACCAAGCCCCCACAGGTCCCCCAGAACGGGTAACCCTTGTGGAGGTGCTGGGCATAGGAGAATAAACCGGTGGATTTTCAACTTTAGGAGCTGGCAAGACTGGGGCTGAAGCAGAAGCAGCAGCAGCACCAAGTTCATTTGGGTCTTGCTGTAAAGCTGCTTCTGCAGCTGCTTGTGCTTGCTGTAATAATGCTTTTCTAACATCTTCCTGTGTCCAGGTTCTGTATACCATTACTGTGGCCGGTTGTTGGGCATTCCCCTCAACCTGGCCTGCTAAGGGGTTTGGTAATTCTATAAAAGGAAGCGTGAGGACTGCTCCTTCACCTTCCAGGTTCACAGGCATCACTCGGGGTGTCCGTGGAGACAGAATGTCATTAAATGTTGTCGCTAAAGTTTTTGACCAATCCCCTACAGAACCTTTGGACCTAGTAATATATCCCTGGGAGGTATCAGCTTGTGGAGAAGCTGCTTGAGGAGGGGCTGTGTTCAATGGTGCTTCTACATGTTGTGGGGGAGTATATCGAGGAGGATCCCCCGTGGGCGGGGGAGCTGAGGGATCGGCTGCAGCAACAACATCTCCCATAGATGGGAGATTGTGTATTTGATGTATCAGGTTAGAATAAGGCCCTACGTACTCATCATCCTCCTTTCTATGAAACATAACTGATCTTTCCTTTTTTCTTTCTTCACTTTCCCTTTCTTCCTTTTCTTTCTCTTTTCCTTATCTCTCCCCCCTCTCTCTCTCTCTTAGCTCTGCGCTCTCCCTCTTCTCTCTGACCTGCCAATTTCATCCAGACCATGGTTTGCATGTAACCTTCTTTTGCCATCAAAGTGTCTTTATTTTTGCTTTTTGTTTTTATTTTTTTTGTTGCAATTCTTTAATGTTTGTGGTGCTCAATTTGCCATTAAAACCGTAGTTTTTATCCAGTGACACAATGGCTCTAACGCTGATGGGTCATCATTTTCGACTGCTTTCCAATCTTTGCACTGGAGTTTCTCTAATAACTTCTGTTTTTCTTTACTTTGCCCTTTTCCCATTTTGAACTAAATTTGGGCCCAGTGGGTTTTTAACACCTGTCGTGTTCTAAACACTGGGGCTTCAGACAAGATGGTGATCAACTACTTTTTGTGGTAAAACTCACTTCAACCTTTACAGGTGGAGTTTTCTTGTCTACAAACATCCACAAAAGCTCACCATTTAACCCTTGTCTTTTTGGTATGAAATACAGATATCTAGTGATATCTATATTTCCTTTCACACACACACACTCACACACACACACTGCGCAGTTAACTTTTACTTTATTTTAAACACAGAGGACGCCGCTATCCTATGCAGAATTTAACTAGTTTACAACTCGGGGAACCTGCCCTTACAAACTAGGGGAGCCTGCCCTCCCGCGGACTTTAACTGTTTTAAAATTTCTGTTTTACCTGATAGAGTCTAGAATTGTCAGGGTTTTAGTACAAAAGGGGAATCTCGTGACCCCACGCTGAGAGGACTTCAAAAGGGGAATCTCGTGACCCCACGCCCTTCACTTCTATCTTCTTTTTTTTTTTTTTTTATATATATTATTATATTATTATATTTTTATACATTTTTTATATTTTTATATATTTTTCTTCCAATAATTCACTCACTCCTTATTAAAAGAAAAACTACTCACAATTCTCTGCGTCCTCGAAATGCTTCAACCGTCGGACCCCAGCTTGTAAGGGAGAGACCAGTCCCGTAAAGGGTCTGTTTGCTGCGGCCGCAGGCTTATCTGGGTCTCACTTACCTGCTGGGGGTCGTCGGGTATCTTGCAATCCGGCTCGAAGGACCAATTAATGTTAGGTTTAAACACCAAACATTTTATGCAGTAACCTGTACAAAGAATGACACAGAGAATTTTAGTATGATTCACTTGCAAGGAGAGTGATCAGAGACTGTTCAGTTACAATTCTCCAAACCACTCTGAAACAGTCTCCGCTCTACCAAGCTTTTTATTAAGGAAACGCCCTGGCTACAATGTGGTTCCGACTGCTAAGGGGAGGGGGAAGGGTGAAGCCAGTCGGAACCAGAAGGGAGGGGTGAAACCCAGTCGGTACCAGAAGTTATACAATATCATGAGATAAGAGCTTTCACTCCTTTCTCCGGTGTTAGTGAGTGCATTTCCCCGTGTTTTCTCCTTGCTGACCTTGAGCAGCCAGCACTGCATCTGCACACACTAATAACAAGCATTAGAAAGACAGCAAGTGAAACATTTCAACACTTTGTGTAATACAAGTATACAGGAATATGCAAATGTGTAAATATGAATGTATAAGGATAACAAAATGTGTGAGCATAATAATATGATCTCAGTGTGTAAGCATAATAATATGATTAAAGTAATATGATTAAAAGTAGAATAACTTGTACAATTAATCCAACACCCTACCTCCTGTAAACTTTGGGAACACCTGCTTTAAAGTCTAGTCAGCAAGGAATAATCAATGGATCGTTATTTAGAACTGAAACTAATTCGTTCACAATGATTTAATGAATTTAGTGTTAATCAGTAAAGAAATAAAAACAATCCTTTTAGTCACGATCACTGAGTGTGGGAGCATCCATTTTTGCCCAAATATAGTAACACCTCACTTCTGACATCTTCCAACAGTGATGTCACTGTGCGGTAAGCCTAGCGCCATTCTCCCCGCTTTACAAGCAAAATCAATATGAACTATTATACACGCCTGCAATTAGGGTTGGGAATTGATAAGATGTTCCGATTCCCTTATCGATTCTGTGAAACGCTTCCATTCCTTATCGATTCTCATCACAGTTTAATACTTACATACCTATTGATTAGAGGATTACTGCCAATACCTTTATTTCATAGCACTTAACACATCTGTATTGAATAAAAAGAGCAAACTTCAGCTTCATTTTTACAGAAACCTGCAGATCCTATCTGACCAACTGCATGTTGTTTTAGAGCTCTTCCCAAGCTCCGATGGAGGCCTGAGCTCTGTTCACACAGAGATGTTGTCAGAAAGACTCAGGCTTTTCTGCTTTCAGGGCTGTAATCCCTTAGATCTACACTCACAATGAACTCCCATCAGAGCCAGCCTGACTAGATTCAAACCCGAGGCTATATGCTGCTAGCGGCAGCTCAACATCCCAGGTTGGGAAGCCAAAGCTGGCCTCCTGCCAGGCCAAAATGCTTTGTGGGAGCTATTATCATCTAAGCTCTGTAAGGAGACTGCCACACCTTTCCCTGCCCCCCCTATAAAGCAGCACTTTATGTCACTGTGCAACAAGTTCAGTTGCAGGCATTATTTTCTCTAATCAAAGCCAAGCCCTGAAGATTTATTGTAAAACTCCAATTATATTATCCTTTTTAAAAAGTTGCTTCATATGGTTCTTTATTGAAGATGGTTGCTATTTTTGCACACATCAGTCATTCTTAAAATAAAAATCTAATAAATAATTCAGTTGGGGACAAAGTTTCTGATCCATGACAGGCCTTTTTGTGGCTACAAACTGGGATTTAAGAACTGTACAAATATGGCCATTTAGCAGAGAAAGGTGATGCAGACAGAGCATTTTTATTAGGGCAAGGCTTTCACTGCTTTTCTAAAATGGGAAACTTATGCATTTTACAGAACACGTCCCGCTCCCTTCGCTCCACTCACTCAAACCTGCTCCACATCCCCAGAACCAGACTCAGGACAATGGGAGATAGAGACTTTTGTGCTGCTGCCCCACATCTGTGGAATTCCCTCCCTGACACCTTGAGGGCACCTCCGTCCACTGAGTGTTTTAAAAAAGGCCTTAAAACATTTCTTTTTAGCAAAACTTTTGGTCCCCCTTAGATGTTTCTTTTTTCTCTTTTAAAACAGCTTTTATTATTTTATTTTATATTTTTTATTTCATTTTATATATTTTTTTTTATTATTTTATTGCTTTTATTTCTATGTATTGCTTTTTTTTTTTATGTAATGCTTTTTTTTGTAGCACTTTGAGACCTTTTTGGTGAAAAGTGCAGTATAAATTAAATGAATTATTATTATTATTATTATTGTACTGCAGTTTTTGCTTTCATTTTACTTTGATTGCAAACTGGACAATAAACATACAGCAGAAAAAACTCAACAGTAAACTTGGTTGGATGTACCGTAATCATAAAACTTTGCAAACTAGAGCAAGTAAAATATTGCATATTTAGTTTGCATTGCCGAACAATAATAATGATCACGTTAAAACAAGTAGTGGCAGTTTCTATGGAGCAGATGTGCACCATTAGGTTTCCTCAGGATGTTAATTACTGTGGAAAAATATGTTAAAATAAAAAATTATTGGAAATTTAAAAAAAATTTCTAAAAATAAAATTGTAAATGGACGAAAACTCATTTTAAACTTAAAATAGATGTATAAAACAGTGTGGGTTTTTTTCAGTTTCAAACTTCCCCACCCCTCAGCCTGGGATGGGGACGAACACTAAAGCTAGCAATTCCCAGCAGTTGCATTTGGAAACTGGGCGATGGAAAACATCTTTAAAACATTGTAGATATTTACATAAACATAGGTTTAAGAAACTGTTTATAAAAATAACATCTTTTAAGCTGCTTATATCTGCACACAACAAAAATCTCATTGGAGAAATCATGAATTTGACCAACAAATTGTCTTAGTATTTTCAGTCTGTGTTGGATATTTTCCCTGCTCTCAAATTAAACGGGTAAAACACACCAAACTGATTGCAGCAAAGTAATTTAAAAATCGGAGTCAGAATTATTTTATTAATCCCTTGCGGGGAATTCTTTTCATGTGGTGCAACCGTTTACAGCAGTACAACAGAGCAAAATAAAATTCTAATATAATAAGACAGAATAAAATAGTTAAAATTACAAACCACACAGGAAAATTACACCCTTACCATATACACAGTTTGAAATAATATATAGAAATAAAATAAGATAAGTACGGAATAGGATAAGGGCAAGTGGAAAAAAAAAAAAAAAAAAGTTTACTGATTTTTAAATTTTATTTCAGTTTAGTATGGGAAAAAGTCAGAATTCTGACTTTTTCCAATGTTAAACTGAAATAAAATTTAAAAATCAGTTAACTTTTTTTTCAGTGGCCCTAATCCTCTTCCGTACTATGGATAAAAAGTAGTTTAAAACATTCCTTTTAGCTTAAAATCTATATTTTTCACTTAAGATATAGTAATAAACCTTGATGCAGGAAAAATATTTAAAGGTAAGAAGTTTACTGTTCTGTGACTGGTAATGATGACAATCTTAGGCTGAACGTCCGTCCTAACCCCTAAATCCCTTAATCAGTATGTAGAGCGGGGAACATATAGTGAACTTTATAGTGAACTCAGTTAACTGACCGTTCAGAAAGATGATCACTACTTTTCACTTCTCGTTTGTTGCGTAACTCCGCCTCCCCCCATGGTGCCTGCGCCATCTTTGTTATTTGTTGCCGCTACACATCCCATTAAAACTTTGCGAGGAGAGCTCTCGCAAAACAATCTGGAATATATCTGCACATCTAATGACCATTGATGATCACTACTTTACAAGGTGCACAATGGGAAATTTCAAGTCCACGACTTTTTCATCCAGTAGACGTTCAGACACTCATCTACAGTAAAATATAGTGCCCTATATAGTGATTAGGGCGGAAGTTCGGACACAATATTTGGTTTTCCAGTTTGATGCACTATGGAAAATTCAGAGGTGAAAATTCAGTGCAAATAATTAAAGTCAGGCATACAATGTGCAAATTTTTCAATCATTGCAAGCAGCTACAGCTCACACTGTATGACGAAACCGCAGGGTTTTATCGTACAGAGTGAGTTCACAGCTCAGGGTGTACTACTCGGACTCGTCTATCCGGAAGCCAAACCAGGAGAAGAGGAATATGCAGTAGAGACTGACACGGGAGTGGATTTTCACTCCTGTCCCGTCCCACTCCTGGTGAAATGACTCCCACTCCCATCCCGCTCCCATTCAGAATGACTCCTGCTCCTGCACCACTCCCATTCTTGTTGTCTTCAATAAGATTTCTGCCAATACATTGAATCTGAATTTCTATGAAGGGTCAGTTAAGTTCCTGTTTCTAACTGTAGTAAAGGTCAGTTAAAGTAAAAGGAAGAATAATTATAAATGGTTTTTGGGTCGTGTAGTTTTTATGACTCGCATTATAGTGTAGGCTTCAAGGAAAAAAACTACAAAATGGCGGCGCCAGTTCTGGATTTTTTTTCTTTCTATTTTATATTATTTTTTGGCATCGATTCTAGTTTTTTTTTGTTACTATTGGTTCCCGTCTGCTCCCGTTAATGTTTAATCCTGTACCGTCCCAATCACGTGATCGGTACTAATACTGACTCCCATCCAAAGGTCAGTCTCTAATATGCAGCTCACTAGAGTGAAACCTTGGGAATTTCTGCAATTTTGTGCTGAAAACCCTAAAAAGAAAAGGCGATGACATATTTGGACGAAGACATGGCTGAGGACAGGTGGCTAATACAGTATGCCAATTTTACAAAAAGAACTCCATTCACCCGCATCCCTGCCATGCTTCTGTGTTTTCATCTGAGAGGAAGTTTGTACACTGAGCCAATGACCATAGACTCAAAATAAAACATGTTTGATTCCTGATCGGGAGGTGCTCGTGAGAGGCTGATCGCCCCTCGTTACCCCTGTACTCTACCAACATATTCTCATTATCAGTTCGTATGAGATCGTACGAAAAGTTATGCACACTATTTCGTACGTTTTGGACGTTTTTCCTCAAAAAAACCACATCACTGCGCATGCGCTGGCAGACAGAAAAAAAAAAAAGCAGATCTGCGGGCGGACGTAAAACTGGGAAAAACAGTGCAATCATCACTTATTCATGTCTCTAACTACGTTGCTTGCTGTTTTATATCTTAGGGTTAGGGCTAATTGTAATTTATATTCTAGATTCCTGAATGGTGCGTCAGATGCACATACGACGAAAAAAACGTCCAAAACTTACGAAATTACGGTGCATAACTTTTCGTACGATTTCACACGAACTCATAATGAGAATACACTGACTCTACACAACGCACAATCAGATGAAAAATTATCGTACGACTGGAAAGTCGTCCCAAAAAGGGCAAAAAATCGCACAGTGTAAGCCCGGGTTAACCTTAAAATTGACTTAAATTGGAACAATTTGTTCCTAAAACCAGAAATAATCCGACTGGTTGTCAGGCGATGATGGTTGGCTGCTTGTGGGTGAAAACGAGAACTCAAACCTAATGGGAGCAGGCAGGTTTGGTCAAACTTTCGCTGTTAAATGTGTAATTCTGTTCATGCCATCTACCAGTGACTTTGGGCAGAGAAAGCAGGGCCACATGGAGCTGCCATCATTCTACACGGGCCCTTTGCTGACAGGCAGAGCAGCGAAAGCCCTGGCATCATGAGGAGGGCGAGGCACACTCATGTATCAACCGCTGAGCTCATGGGAAAGTGGCCCTACACCTACCAGTTCATCAGCCTTTCAATCACCCCCCCTTTAAAAAAAAAAACCTCAAACCTGTCGACGTGCACACAAGCTGACATGCCACTGGGTGCACTTTTAGAAAAACAGCACAACCTTCATTCGCAGTCTCCAGACGGCGACATTTAACTTCAAGAGGTCCACTCCATCCTGTAAACATTCCCAACATTATTATTTTTCTATGACCAAGATTTCCATCTAAATGTTAACATCGGATCGGGGTAAATGTTTAGATGGGGGTAGGGGTGGGGGGTAATGATGACATGCACTGAAGCTGTACTTTAATCCACAGGAAGGAAATGAATTGGCCAAATATTTAGATCACATCTTCTTCCAGTGGAGGCCTGTCACCATAGACTATGATTTGTCTCTGCAGTCATGCGCATTACTTCCCTTTTTATTTGGATCCTGGAATGACATTTGTGTTTATTTTCTGGAATGTCTGTGTTTGTTTGTGGTTGGGGAATGGTAAACAGGGCTTAAGTATCAGTGATATGATTTAGACTGGGGCTACTTCAGGCTGAGCTTTGCCTCCTGCAGCTTCCAGGGAGAGCAGATGCAGTTCTGTGGGGGTTTTTCATTAAAGCTGTGGAGGTAGACTAACTTATATGCTCTGAGAATATTCTGATTTATACTATTTAAGTAGAATATTTGCCAAAATGTCATTATTATTATGATTAATATATACTTTAATGAGCTTTGCAAACATACCACATAATAAAAGATAATGTTGGTGGGACTGAAACCTGGTTACCATGGATTATTTGTAGATTAATAACTGATAACCATTTTCACTTACCTGTGGTGAGTGGAAATGTTTGTGGAAAAATTGAAAACCTTCTTTTAAAAAGTAAGCTTGTATGAGAGATGCAAACAGCAACTAAAAACAGAGCGTGCACAAGGAGAAATGGGCTCCTGCATGCCCGTGCACGCGTTTAATAGACTTTACCTCTCAGCAGCGGGTACAGGGTTGTGCATGTGCATTTTTTTTAAGTGAACAGGGCGTGTCTTTTCAAAAATTCACAAAAACCCTCCACTATTACTTAAACAATTAAAATATCAATTAAAAGCGTTGATTTAGAACAAGTACATGAAATAAAATTCTTGGGTGTCATATTAGTTTATGTTTAGCTGGAAACCTCAGATCAGCCTAGTAAAATCTAAAATAGCCAAAAGTGTTGCTGTTATAAGAAAAATTAGTTTCGTCCTGGACTACAAATCTTTGTTTATTCTGTACAATACACTCATTGTACCACATTTAACATATTGTGTGGAAGTTTGGGGGAATACATACAAAACAAATTTACAGCCATTATACGTTTTACAAAAGAAATCAATCCGAATACTGGGAACACACAAACCAGTCATTTATCAAATCAAATATACTGAAATTCTGGGACCTGGTAATATTTAGAACTTCACAATTCATGTTTAAGGTCCGAAATCAAAAACTTCCACACAATATACAGGAAATGTTTGGTGACAGAGAGGGGGGTTATGATCTAAGAGGTGAAGGATACTTTAAAAAACAGCACTTTAGAACAACCAGGAAGAGTTTTTGTTTATCTGTGTGTGGAGACAAACCAATTTAAAAAACTGATTAAAACCGTGCTCATTTCAAAATACGCTATATAAGATGACTAATAGTCTATAATGTAATTGATGACATAAATAGTACTTAAAATAATTGTACATGGCTAAACATCATGTGGAATGGAAACAAGTGTTTTTTTTTTTGGTTTTTTGATGTTTTGACAGTTAATTGATGATAAATTGACAAGCAGGAAAGGGGCAGGACATTATAAGATGTATGTTCTACCTGCTCCTTTTTGAACAGAAAATATAAAATTTGCATGTCAAATGTTCTATCTTTTCATTCTTAAGTTTGTTTCATTCAAATTTTTTTCTTTCTTGATTGTTTTTACTGTCTGTTCAAAATAAATAAAAAAATAAATAAAACAAGTTTGTGTCACTTTTCCTTGTAATGAATTTGAATGTCATGAATAGATGGCAATGACTGTTTTTTTAACCTCTAACCTCTAAGTTATTTGCAAACAACTATGAATAATGTAAATTAATCCAACATGACATTTAAATTCATTAATTTTTTCATTATTTTGAACATGCAAAGTTGATCTCAGAGTAGCTTTATCATTCAGTTAATAGTTAAATCCATTTCCTTTGGATGGGGAATATTCCCAGTCCTGTGGACCTTCCATTACTGCTAATCCACACAGCCTATTTGGATTATTGTGGTTGTCCTTTGCAAGATAAAGGGTCCCCCTTTTTAAATATTATTTTTAAAGGAGTAATAACATTGTATTTTACATATAAAATCGTTCTGAAGTTCTTATTCATTAAAATTAAATTGAGCTAATTTAGGCCCGCTTTAGTGGCCCTTTTTCTTTCTTTCTTGTTAAATGGATGTAGCGTTAGCAACATTACCAGTTAGCCTTGTTTGTTTATGGTCATTTCCTGGTTTCTTACACAATAGGTTAAAGTTAAACAAGTAACAACACTTAGCAATTGTCTGCAGGTACATCGCTGATTTTTGGTTTGAAAGAAATGCATGCTAATGTTAATGTAACTCTTGCTAATCAATAAGAAGGAAATCACACTTTGTGTTTAACTCGCTCTTTTGATTCCACACAACACCAAAAATACACCAAGTCACTTTCAAACTCCAGATTTTCCGACAGGTTTTTAAGTTCAACTCAATTCAGTTTATTTCTATAGCGCTAATTCCCAACTCATCGTCTCAAGGCACTTTACAGTTCACCAGATCATACAGTTAATTTGATTCAAAGTTTTCTATCTAAGGAAAACCAGTTGATTGCATCCATTCATGGACTCGAAGGCAATCCTTCACAATAAGCATGCTTGTAGCGACAGAGGAGAGGAAAACTGGAAACTGTAAAAAGCGGCCCCGTCCAGGAAACACACAGCCAGGCAGACGAGCTCCGAGCCAGCTCCCATGCCAGAGGACGAAGAGAGCACATCCAGTTAGTCACAGTCAGAGAAACAGGACTACACTGGAAAAACAGAGATTGAACTAACAGATTCTGCAGAGTGGGATAATAGAGATAGAATGAAGCAGAATGATGAAGTTAAGGCAAAAAAAAAAAAAACACACGATAAAAAAACAATAATTTGTGGTTGATGACTCCTTTGCTGTAAAAAATGAACAAACAGAATGTTAATTTTGTTGCTTCTTTGAATTAAACATAAATCTCCTATTATTACCACTTAAACAAACCTCCTTCAAATCAAGCGCCTTTATGCCTCTGTAGATCAACATTATAGCCGTTATCACCTGTTAGGTTTAAACAAAGTAAAATTAGATTGTGAATAAGTTAACCCTTTACAGCCCGATCCAAGAATAAAACAAAACAGAAAATTACTTTTTTTTTTGGTTTGAAGTCCTTATTTGGCCTTTTAACAAAATATGTAAAAAGAAAAAACAGAAATACATTTTTAATATTAAAGGAATAGTACACCCAAAACATGATTAGCCTTCATTTTCTACTCACCCCCATGCTGAACAACACTCTGGAGTACTTTTTTGATATCTCAAATGCATCTGGAGATCTGGGAGGCTTCTTGCTGTCTGCTGACATTCAAATAATGGAGGTCTATGGCGCCCGAGGCAGAAAGGTCCATAAAAGTCCACAAAAAACGTGTCAATATTCCTCCATACTGCTCGTCCAATGTATTCCAAGTGTCCTGAGTGGGTAGCATCCAGAATTTACTCGAAACGAAGTCATTTAGAATGTTTTTAGAGCATAAATCCTAAACACTACTGTTTATGCTCTAAAAACATTCTAAATGACTTCGTTTCGAGTAAATTATGGACGCTACCCACTCAGGACACTTGGAATACATTGGACGAGCAGTATGGAGGAATATTGACACGTTTTTTGTGGACTTTTATGGACCTTTCTGCCTCGGGCACCATAGACCTCCATTATTTGAATGTCAGCAGACAGTAAGAAGCCTCCCAGATCTCCAGATGCATTTGAGATATCAAAAAAGTACTCCAGAGTGTTGTTCGGCATGGGGGTGAGTAGAAAATGAAGGCTAATCATGTTTTGGGTGTACTATTCCTTTAATAATTTACTATGCCATAAGTCATAATTATTTTTTGTTTAATCTTCTGCCCTCTGTTATCAGGTATATCTGATTGTGTACAATAGGATTTTAAGTTTTTACCATTAAATTATGCAAAAGGTGTCAGAGGCAAAACATTTCAGAAACCGTATGTATCAAATATGATACATTTGGCATTACAGGGTTGAGATGGCAATCAAATTTAAATTGTAAACATTAAAATATTTAAATTAATCTGTGCTGAAACAAAACAGTTTCAGCACAGATTAATTCAACATGTATAGGAGGGCCCCTAATGGCTCTGGGGGCCCTATAAGTAGCTCAGTTTGTTTATCCATTGGGACAGATCTGGTTTCTAGTTTGCAGCATCTGCTTGTTAGTGGATCAGCCTGTTAGTTTGCGGCTAGGTAGTTAGAAGCTAGCTAATGTGTTAGGCTGTGAACGTAGGAGTGAGGACCTCTTAGAAATGTGAAGCATTTAGGGGTTTTAGGTATCCAGCCATATTGCATTAAGGTATCCAATCATTGTTCGCCCTTCATAATGTAAGGCTTTACACATGGAGGAATTGTATGACTGTAACAGCAGCCCGCATGTGGTCATTGAAATTGCAAAGCACTCTTTATAGACTCAATTCAATTAAATTCACTACATTTTTATTGTGTCATTTAACACGTCATCGCAAGGCACTTTACAATTAAACTAGATCATACAGTCCAGTTGGTTCAAAGTTTCAAAGGAAAACCAGTTGATTGCATCGACTCATTGACTTGAAGGCAATCCCTCACACTAAGCATGCTTGTAGCGACAGTGGAGAGGAAAAACTCCCTTTTAACAGGAAGTAACCTCCAGCAGAACCAGGCTAAGTGTGAGCGGCCATCTGCCGAGGCCGACCGGGGTTCAAGGAGACAGAAGCAGACATAGAAAGGAACCTAGAAGCACTTATCTATAAATATTTTCTATGTTAGAAATGGTAATAGTAAACTAGCTCCACTGAGACACGTTTCATGTCAAAGGGATAAAAGAGTGCAGATAAAGTTAAGGGCTGATTTTAGCTGGTTCTTTACGAGTCGTTTTCCACAATGGCGGTCATACAAACAAAACAAGCCGGTAAGGTACCAAACAGGAGATACGCATAGTGTAGAGCGGCTGTAGTTTTGACCAAACAGAGGCCTCCAATTTTGGAGAGGTGTACCAGAGTGTCTGGTATATCTGCGTTAACTGCGACACACACGCTAGTCATTTCTATGTTTAGCAGAGAAACAGGACTAAGCACTGAAAGGAAGGCCCAACTCTATCATCTATACTCTTAAGGCCCATTCATACCTCACGTAAAAGACGGATACGGATACGTGTGGAGTGTTTCATACGTTCTAACCGTCGATTTCGTCCGTACTTTGACACGAAAATTGGGAGCTTACGCTTACGGACGAAACGGATCAATACGGAGCAATACTGCCGGAAACGGTGGGGGCGCTATTGAGTTTTTAGTACAAAATGTCAACAGAATCAAGTCTTGGACCATCGCCATGTTTTGATCAATGACGAATCATTGGCGCCCAGCACTGCCACCTAGAGGAAATACGGGTTATTGCGCACCTCAACGGATGGAGGTATGAAGGAGTCAACGGATAGAACGTACGGACAGAAATACGGACGTGCAGGCCAAACGTGAGGTATGAATGGGCCTTTAGGCGTTGATAGCAGCAGCCCAGCTGATATCTCTCTCCAGGTTGGTGACATTGCGTTTACTCCATAAAGATTACTTCTTCTTCAAAACGTCTAAAAACGTTAAAATTATGATGTCTTTCCATCTTATTTCCTCCATCTTTGACACAACTTGCTTTGTAGAATTCAGCCATAATCAGTAATCTTCCCCAGCAGACCATTAGTGCGTTGCGCTTCAGTGCGTGAGCGCTGTTGAAGCTTGACAGGAAGGAAGCCGTGTGAGCAGTTCCAAAGCTTTAACGAAAGGCTTTTTACTGCCCTGGGTGTTCATCCATTACCGTGCTCAGGTGTTAACAGGTTCCATGTGTGTTTACACTTCTTATATTGTTCCACATGTTTGCTGCCTCCACCTTCGGCACAAGGCTTTTGAGGACAATTATTACAGGACCTGCGGGAGCGCGGGGAGGGGAAGTGGGAGCACCACCCGCATTGAAATCACTTCCATGCTGCAGGAATTAAAACTCACCTGAGGAGGAGGGACAATTTGGAGGTGGCATCGACGTTGGGAAGGTGGTGAGGTGGTTTCTGCTGGAAACAATGAAAATGTCAGGGAGGAGGGGGGGGCGCTTGTAGTAGCTTTAAAGTGAACAGGGGCTCTTTTGACGGAGGCCTCATTAAATTTGCATATGAATGTAAACAGTTTACGCAGCTTGTGCTGCGCTAAAAGGCTAAACCTAATAGCTGCCTGTATGGGGGTGGGCTCAGCTGTGTGTCAACTTGTTTTCTTGCCTCTCTGGGCCCATTTCAGATTTGAACACTAATCTCGTCAAAGCCGGTAATCCTTCTGGGCACCCCGGTCGTTATTAATGGGATGTTTTCCAGTTTGACTCGGTCACGGTTAAGATGGGAGCTTTGGTTTGAGTTTTCCATAAGTGTTGTGGGTGTAATCAGTGTAATATAATCAGTAGTTAGATCGAAGGCGAACGGAGGCGCTGCTTGACACCTCTCTGCCACCACAGGACACCCATGGGTTAGCCAACAAAGTGGGATCAGGCTAAAGAAAACAGCCGTCACATTAGGCAGCCAGGGGACAGTGTTATTATTACAGGGCTAATGGTCCTCTGGGAGGCCTTGCGCCTTGCTAATGCACGCCGCCGCTAAGTGGTCAGCAGCTAATAGTGTTTTCCTGTCCTCCTAATGGATAGAAACGAGGGCTTCGCTTTAGCCAATGGACCTCAACAAATCCTTACAAGATGTCTTGTGAGTTGCAGTTGCTACGGTAACTGCAAAGGCCATAGAGTGTGAACTTTTCAACCCAAACACCGCCCCCCCCCTCCTTTTAATAACCCATTGTGTGATGCACACAACACACACTGCTCCAACCAGGACATTCAGACTCCCTTAAAATAAAAATGTAAATATTCCGGAGGAGTTTGGAAACTCCCGTCCAATGGGAACGCCGACCTCAGAAGGAAGCCGCTTCGCTTCTTTTTCCGTTTGCGTCCCGTATTCAGCAGGTTATTTATTGCTCTAGGAAACTTAAATCACTCTATTCAACTTGTATTTTCAGGCAGAAACAACAAAAGAAAAAAACCGAATGTCTTACGAATATTATCTTTAAACAAACATGTATTGTAAAGCAAAAGGAAAAATAAACCCGGCTTTTAAATCAATGCAACTCAATGAATGTTTGAGCCTGCAAGGAAAAAATATATAAACACAGAACTGCCTTCTCAATGAAACATGGTGGTGGCAGGGTGATGCTGTGGGAAACTCTTAATACAGCCAAGTGAAAGGATCTAAAAATGGCACCATCCTGAGCACTGCAAAAACGAGCCAAAAATGAGTTAAAATGTTTTAAATGAGGTGTATTTACGCTTGATTTGAGTAGGTAAATAAGATGATTTCCCAATGAAATAAGGATCTTTAATCTTTAAATAAGGTAATTAGATCATATACACTTGAAATAAGACAATGAATTTTTTTTCTAATTTTAAATGTAAATCGTCTTGTTCACACTTAAAGAAAAAATTACTAGATCTAGATTTTGTCCAGTGAAAATCATCCAGAAAGTGGTAAAAGATTTGCCTTCCAGCAGGACCTCCATGCTAAACGTAGAGCTAGAGCGATTGGAACGTATTAAACTGAAAAAATTTTCTATCCTTCAGCGGGGTAAAGTCAAAGTCCTGCACTCAACCTAAAGTAGAATCTGTAAAAAGGGAGGCCAGATACAAAAAAAAAAAAAAAGCAGGCCACACTTTTCAGATGGTATTCCTACAGAAGAATAAAATAAAAAATCTTACATTATAGTTATGCTTCATTTTGTTGATTTTACACATATAAACCACTGCTGTGAGGAAACATGCGCCATGTTTACTGAGAAGCACTATTTGATTCTACGGAAGAGGATTAGGGCCACTGAAAAAAAAAAAAATAAAAAAATGTAACTGATTTTTAAATTTTATTTCAGTTTAACATGGGAAAAAAGTCAGAATTCTGACTTTTTTTCTCAGAATTCTGAAATTAAAAGTCAGAATTCTGAAATTAAAAGTCAGAATTCTGAGAAAAAAGTCAGAATTCTGAGAAAAAAAAGACAGAATTCTGACTTTTTTTCTCAGAATTCTGAAATTAAAAGTCAGAATTCTGAGAAAAAAGTCAGAATTCTGAGAAAAAAAAGACAGAATTCTGACTTTTTTTCTCAGAATTCTGAGAAAAAAGTCAGAATTCTGAGAAAAAAAAGACAGAATTCTGACTTTTTTTCTCAGAATTCTGAATTTTCCCCCATACTAAACTGAAATAAAATTTAAAAATCAGTTAACTTTTTTTTTTCCCCCCACTGGCCCTCTTCCGTATGATTCGCTTATAACTCAACAGAACAATTAATTCTTTTTGAAGAATAAGCTCATTTAAATTTTGGGCTTTCCAAGAACTCAGGATGTTTCTAAAACCTTTTAGACGGGGTGTGACATCACTGCCACACCTCAGCATGGAGCTCACTTCCTGTTAGATCCTCTTATTGCCGTTTAAGAAAAAACAAGTCAACAGAAGAGAACCAGATTTAAATAAAAAGACACTTTAATTGAAGTTCTTTCAGACACACACACACAATCAAGCTTTTAGTCTGATCACAGAAAGAAGTGGAACATTCACTCTGATGAAGACGCACACAGGTCCGTTTTTACGCAGACAAAAATAGACATATTTCAATCTGACCAACAGGTTTGAGTCATGAAGCGTCCAGAGGAGTGTTCAGCTTTTTTTCTACCCTGGTGTCAGTGTAAAATCTTTCTTTCAATTCTTAGAAAAACAAAATGTGCAAATAAGACAACGTTTGGAATCCTTCAGCGTGTAGAAAGTCCAGGATCCTCTTGGGGAGTGGGTCCCTTCTCCACCCTCAGTCCTCTGCCCTCTCGGGTTTAAATACAGCCTTCTCTTTTTCAAGTAAAGTGCTCCTCTGGCAAACAAAACGGAACGACGCGAGATCAGTTCTGCGTCGTTTCCTGCTTGGGAAACATGGGAATGTCCTCAGAAGGCTAAGAAATAAAATAAAAGATGGCAGAGAAGCGACAGAGTCAGACAAACTCCAGCTTCCCGTGGCCGCTGTACATCCCCCAGTGCACCAGAGACATGATCCTGTCGCCGCCGGGCTCCGCCTGCCTCATCTTGTCGCAGGTCAGGCAGCAGTTCTCGTGGCCCGTCACCGGCACCATGCACTCCAGGTCCAGCTTGGCCACGTGGCCCTTCTTGGTGTGGTGGCCGTGGAAGCTGTAGTGGAGCCGCGACAGCATCTGCTGCCTCTGGTCCTGCAGCCGCTTGTTCTCGCTGCGCAGCATCCGCAGCGCCAGCATGACGAGCAGAACCAGGATGAGGCCGCCGGCGATGGGCACGGCGATCACCGCCGCCCGGAACCACACCTCCTTGGCCGAGGCCAGCTCCTGCACCCGCGTCACCAGGTTCCTGTTGCTGCCGTCGGCTGGGTAACGGCTATCTGTGGGGGGGGGGGAAGCGGGGTTAAACGGAGAAATACGGACGCCATAAAGAGGCTCTAACCCTCCTTTACTCAGAGTAAAAAAATTATTCAGAAGTTCCTCATTCTATAAACCCTTCTGTGCAGACATGGGAACGTTCATCCTACAAGGCACATTCCTGCTCAGTGGGAAAATTATACGGTGCAAACATAATAAAACTTTTTTTTTTTTCAAACAGAATATCTGATCTCTTTCCAAGAGCTTAAAGGTAAACCGTCGGCTCTCGCCTCTACAGGCTCAGAGCTGGAGGCTCGTTAAAACTTAAAAACACGAAGCTCTAAGCTGGAAAAGTTAGTTTAAAGACGGTTTTATTTCCCGACCTGCGGAGTCCCTGCTGTGTCCCAGGTCGTGCAGGCCCCTGTAGTTACACATGTCGTCATGGCAGCACTCCAGCGTCAGAGAGTCAGCGGCCCGTTGGCTGCTGCAGACGTCGGCGGCGTTGGAGACGGGGACTAAGCAGCCGTGGGTGAGCGGCGAGTTGGCGCTGAGCGGGTCCAGCACCTTGGTGAAGCAGGCGTTCAGTTCGGATTTGCACATGTACCCGGTGGCCACGCAGTGCGGAGCGTCGCAGTAGCACCTGATCTCTCCTGTTTGGAGGGAGAAAAAAGAAAGTGTCAGAAAACAAAAACGTTTTTACCCAAATTGATCATTTCTGCACCTTTGAAACCCCCGAGCTCTGCGTCTTTTTCCAACACAGAGATAAAAATCTACTTTAGAGGTGGGGGTTCAGTCTAAAGCTACCTTATCATTACAGCCGCCTCCCTCCACATGTAAACACAGCTAGCCAGGAATCTGCTGATAACCTCCAGCTTTACCTGCAAACTTTAAAGTTTAACAGCAATAAAAGCATTAAGAACTTCCTAAAATACAAACCGATAAGACGCAGCTTTAAAGGCTGAACCTGGAAACTCCTAAAGAATAAAATAAAAATATGCAGCCGAGCTCCTGTGAGAGCGAGCCAACTTGCAGAGCAGGGCGGCATTCATCAGATCAGTGTTTTCCCTGTGAATGATTGGAGCAAAGCAGGCTAAGGCAGGTCATCTGGAGAAGATTTCATTAGAGAGGAGAGCAGAGGGCCCCTTTGTGGGAGCGTTGGGGTCCGATTCTGATGCACGGATGGCAGCTTTCACAACAGGGGTTAAATGTGACTAATAAAAGTGGAACCATGACAGATGAAATGTTAGTGAGGGTTATTTAACCTTTTAGAGGTTAAATCATTTCATCCGATCATAAAAAAAGCATGAAAATCTACTCATCTTAGGCTTTTTTTCCTATTAACTGAAAGTGTTTTAGTTATATTTTTAGACATTAATAGATTATTTATTGATAAATTCATTTAGGATCTGATTTTTGTGTTTTAATTGGTCTGGAAAACATTTGATGGTCTGTATAAAGATAAAATATTTGCAATTAAACTGAATTATGCATTTTAAAAAATGCAACTTAAGTATCAAACATCTTTAAAATGACTATGAAACTATAGAAACTTTAAAGAGAAATAAAATCCTGCTGTTTACTTATTTATTTTTTGTTAGTTCCCACCACTGGAATCAGAAAAATAAAAGACATTTAGACTATTATCTTTGCATTCAAATGTTTTTTTCAACTTAAATTCAATAAAAAGATGCAGAATAGTGCAAGATGTGCAAGAAAATGTAATGTTTTTTCTCTCTAATTAACTGTGCTTTGGATTTTTTTTATCATCTTAATGAATAACTACTTTACGTTGAGTTAAAATTGAATATTTTAATTAAAAACAAAAAAAAAGTCCATATTTGACAATTTAATCTGATATAAACTATAATTAACTCTTATAAATAAACAAACTGATCCCAAGCTGGGTGGTAATTACAGATCAAATCTAAATGAATAAATCAGGAAGCAGACCTCTGGTAAATTAGATTAAAAATAAATAAAAGTTGTGGAATATCCCTTTACTAAAGTTCCCGAAGCTAAAGTTAGCTTAATGGTGGGAACTTCTGAGCGTTGGTTGATTATGTGGGCATGAAGAGGCCGACAAACAAGCCGCGGCCAGCAGAGCAGGTCTGAGGTACCTTTGGTCAGAAGAACCGCCATGGCGCAGAGTTCCAGTTGGAGCCAGATGGAAATGAAGCTGGACTGACGCTCCATTTACCCGGAGTTACAGCGCAGAGACCACGGTTATATCCAGCAACAGAGAAGCCCAGACGGTGGAAGAATAAAAAAAACATACAAAAATAAAAAAAATAAAGTTTCAGTCAGGGTGAAAAACGAGCCATTCAGCTCACCGGCCTGATAACAACGACACCAGGTAGGAAAACAAGCTTCTTCTCCCGCATGGAGACTGAAATGTTAGCGGGTTTGTTTTAGGAAACGCTCCGACATTACCGGACTATAACAAAAAGAACAGATAGTCCTCCGCTCCCAGGACTTGAAAGGAAAAAAAAAAGTTAAATAGAAAGATAAACTCCTCGGGAAATGAAATGGAAAAGTCGTCAGCGCTGCTTCTCCTCCATCACGTTTGTATTCCTGCGCGGAGAAACCGAGAAGAGTAACAGTCCGCTGGGCTGCTGGCTCACACTGGAGACGGAGGCGATTTAACAGGAGAAGGAGCAGCGAGCTGCACAGGCTCCGCCCACTTCCATTCTGATTGGCCAGACCACCGAGACGGGAAATCAATGCGAGCGCCGCTTGAAGGTATATCCGGTACGCGCTTTTCAAAATAAGACATTAACGGTGAGGGTCAGACGCTAAAATTACTAAAATAGAAACAAATAACCTCTACAGAAGAGGGTTAGGGCCACTAAAAAACTAAAAAAGAACAGATTTTTGAATATTATTCCAGTTTAATATGGGGGGAAAAGTCAGAATTCTGACTTTAATCTCAGAATTCTGACTTTAATCTCAGAATTTTGGATCTTAAAGGAAAATTCCGGTTTTTAACACTTTTAGCCCATTTTCTGTAGTGTCCAGGATGAAATCGAATGATCGACACCAAAATTTTGACAATTGGTCCTGTCTCTGCTTTTTGGCTCATGCAGAATCCCCCCCTGGCTGCTTCAGAATGGCTTCCATAGAGCATGTCCGATAATGTCCTTAAAACAACCTTAAACGTTCTTTTTTTAAAATATGCTACTCACCGGGTCGTCAGCGCTGTTCAATGACGTTCCATAAAAAGTTTCGTGAAGAAAAACCGTTCCTGTCTTGTTTTATTTAGCATTTTGTAAATCCCAGAACTATTTTTTCCGATACATCACAACCGCTTATAAACTTCCGCTTTCGGTTCGAATCTGAAGCGTTGCACACTCCAGACCACTAGTTGGCGACGGTATCCTCTACCGTCAAACTCAAAGTCCAATATGTCCTCCTCAAGAATCCACCTTTCGTATTCCATTTTCAGAGTTTTTTAAAGTGTTTAACAGAGACGTTAGCACCTCGACGTCGGAGTACAACGTCGTAAATCCCATTGAGTTCTGTTGGAATAGTCAATATCCCTCCGCCACCGGAAACGGAAATGGGGCCTGTTTACGCTTAGTTGTAGTCTTTTCGCAAGGCCCAAGTGTTTCTGCTTCACTCTGTGTACTCCGACGTCGAGGTGCTAACGTCTCTGTTAAACACTTTAAAAAACTCTGAAAATGGAATACGAAAGGTGGATTCTTGAGGAGGACATATTGGACTTTGAGTTTGACGGTAGAGGATACCGTCGCCAACTAGTGGTCTGGAGTGTGCAACGCTTCAGATTCGAACCGAAAGCGGAAGTTTATAAGCGGTTGTGATGTATCGGAAAAAATAGTTCTGGGATTTACAAAATGCTAAATAAAACAAGACAGGAACGGTTTTTCTTCACGAAACTTTTTATGGAACGTCATTGAACAGCGCTGACGACCCGGTGAGTAGCATATTTTAAAAAAAGAACGTTTAAGGTTGTTTTAAGGACATTATCGGACATGCACAATGGAAGCCATTCTGAAGCAGCCAGGGGGGGATTCTGCATGAGCCAAAAAGCAGAGACAGGACCAATTGTCAAAATTTTGGTGTCAATCATTCGATTTCATCCTGGACACTACAGAAAATGGGCTTTAATAGAAATCCTTAGAAAGAACTCAAGAGATAAATGTTATGTAATTGTTTTTCATTATCTTAGATTAATCAGTGTAACTGAGAGGATTTGAATCTTATTTTGGTTTTATTGGTTTTTGTTTTGTTTTGTTCAGTATAAGTAGGTAGTAGATCCACACTCCATACCAGTTGGTGGCGGTAATGCACCCTTTTGTTGTGTGCCAACTGCCAATAAAATCGCAGAAATGAATTATTTTAATCTGCTATCCAAAATGTATTCTGTTACAACTGGCAGTGAAGGCTTTATAAGCAGCATGGGTGGCTCCAGACAGGGGCCAACAGTTGAGCTGGTCCTCTGTTTAAGACATAATCCTAGATGAATTTATGATAAACTAATGGTGATAAGTACTGAAAATGACTTAAAACACTCAGGAATAGTGGCTGTTATAACATGAGGAGGACGAACATTTAGGTTTATTCTGGTATATTCTGGGAACCCTTCCACAGTGAGCAATAATTGTTAGGTTGATTTATTTCTTTATTGTCTTCAGCTCAGGATGTTTGTGTTTGCAGGTTGTTTGTCTTTTGTGTCTCCACTGACGACAACAACGTCAACCAAAACTTTGCTGGAACAAGCAGTTACTGGCAATGCAGATATTAAATGATCAATGCATTTGTTGTTTATTTAAAATATATATATTTTAACCACATCTTAAATAATTATTTAATTTTCACAATTTTTTTGGTCAATAACTTAATTTTAGTGGCAAGATGTCAATTTTTATAGGCCTTTTTATCGTTAAGCTTTTATTTTCTAAATAATTTGATCTAACTTCCGGTCCTTCTCTGCTTCTTACATTCACACTTGATCCATGAAACTCTTCCACCTTTCATTCATAGTCCTGTTTCCATAATAGCACGTTCCATATGTCATCATTGGCCCGGGCGGTACTCACTTATGTGACCTTATAATTTACACAAACACTGACGTAATCATTAGTATTTCTGTTTACTCTCTAGTTCTCCATATATCACAGTTTTTTTGTGTTTTTTATATATATATTTCAATGAGTAATTATAAATTATTAGCGCAGAGAAGATTAAACGATGTAACCTTAAATCTTTACACTGACGTCAGGTCAAGGTGTCCCGCAGCAGCGGCTACCTGCAGCGTCATCGGCCCCGCAGCCAGGCTGACGCCTTGCTGAGTCGCCTTCCTTCAGGCTGACACACTCCTCTGCTGGGAGGAGCGGACAGCCGCTCAGGGAAATTAGCGATCCAAGAAGCGCATGGCGCCACCCAGGCGACACACGCGCGCACACACCCACAAGCGCGCGCGCAAAACGCGCACAATTACCCTTCACTGAGTAGCAAAACAAAGGAAGGAGAGGTCTGTATGGGTCAGATAACTGTCAATAAAAATAATGCATAGATGTCTGGATTTATAAACGAAGTAATTCATGTTGATAATATCAGGAAAATCAGAACTTAATCTTTGCAACAATCAAAGTGAAAATTCACAAATCTGCAAAACACAAACTTAAAAGTATGAATTTGTACTCGTAAATATATGAGTCGTATTTGAAAAAGGTGATTTGTATTTGTGAATTTGTGATCCAGGCTTGCAATTTTGTAAAGTTGGAACTCTATTTTCTTCTAAGCTTGTATTTTGACAGAAAAATTTCTAATCCACACATATTTATAAGTTAACAACAAAAAAACTAACAGAAATCACAAATATATATCATACAAATATTATTCAAAATTATTGTACCAGTTATTTGACCCCATATATAGTATGAGCTACACAGGCTATGGAGTGAATTTCATTCCATAATTTTTGCAAGCAAAGATTTTTTTTTTTTATTTAACATTTAAACAAGTTCAATAAAGAGATAAAATAATTTAATCAAAAATATTCGATTTTTTTCACTCTCTTTTTTTTTTATTTCTTAATACAAGTTGCATTCTATTAAATTACATTTTGCAGATCCGTTCTCTTCACTTCAAGCCCAGTAGAGTGAAAAGTGAAAAGAATGTAATTCTTAAAACTCAATCTGAATAAAACATTTGGGAAAAAAATAAAAGAAATATAAAATCTGTTTTAAAAAGATTTAGTTTGGAACAATACATGTGTTTTGAATTAAATGTGAAATAAATATATAATTTTGAAAAACAAAATGGAACAAAACAGATCTTCTCAAAACATTTTCTTTTTAAAAATGTAACAAAAAAAAATTCTCAGTTGCATTTTTATTTTTCTTATTTTAATTTACAGTATGTTCTTTGTTTGCAACAATAATGGAACAAAATTCACACCATAAACTGATCTTACTCACCTTCCAGACAGCAGGATGATGATCCTCGCCTGAGGCAACGAAGGAGGCGACACTGCAATTACCGCAATTATGTGCAATTCCACGGAGGCGCCACTCCACGGCTGCTGTTACATCCCGTGCAGAGGGCAGTAAAGGTGGAAGACACGAGTTCAAAATGCCACATCCCGTGGCTTCCAGGGTTTATCGAGATAATAAGATGATTTGGAGACTGGATCTCTGTGAAATGAAATGAAACTGAATCATTTTAAATGATTAATTTATTCCGTTGTTGTCATTAAACTAGATGTTAAACGATCAGATACTTTAAACTGTCTAAATTTCCATCTATATATTTCTAGAAATGCCCCTTTAGCAGCAGCAGAGAGCAGCGATGCTGAAGACCATCCTGATTTGGAGGCGGTGAAACACTGACATCTAGTGGTCAGATTGACCAATAACAGTTTAGTCATTCTGATGTAGGGTCCAAATAAAGAAAATCAACAACCAGAATTTAACACAAATAAAAAGCAGGTTTTTATGCATCCATGTTGTAAATTAAAATTTTAAATACTATATATATATATATATATATATATATATATATATATATATATATATATATATATATATATATATATATATATATATATATATATATATATTTTTTTTTTTTTTTTTTTTATTATTTTTATTATTATTTATTTATTTAATGTTTGTTTTGTTTTTGTTTTTTTTGTTTTTTTTAAATCAAACATTTTTCAATCTTAAAACCAAAATAGTTTTTTGAAGTAGAGAACAACAATAATTCAGTTCGGTATATAGATAATTTCCTGATTCACATATTTTATAAAACACCTGAACTGACTTAAAACCCTCTAAGGCTTTAAACCTGGGTTTGAATGGAGACTAAGCCATTCTCAAGCACATATCAAGGTGCTCATTTTGAGCCTGGATCCAGATTTATTTTTGATTCTTTTTATGGTGGAGAATCCTGCTTCACTGCAGCAGGTTGAGCCAAACATCCTCCTAAATGTGCAGGGTCATCTTTGAGCACCATTTCACTTTTCTTTCACCAGTTCACCGCAGTTCTTCCAGTTGTCCACACTTTCTTTCACTTTAATCATCTCCTTCTTTCCCATGGCCCGGGTTGTCACATTTTTGCCTGCTGTGTCTAAAAGTAGCAGCAGCAGCAACCCAGACTGACAGCTCCGTATTACCATATTAACAGGAGAAGCGGGCAAGAAAAGTTGGACACTGTCGTTGGAAAAAATAAGGTAATTTATAAATGTTTTAAATCAGGTTAGGTCTGGATCCAAACCGCGCTCCACTAAGATCTCGCGATACTGTATGTGATTAAATATTTCCACAGCAGAATTTCACAAAATTTTCTATACAAAAAAAAAATATTATTTCAGAATTATTTAGCAGATAAATGACTTTTTGCAGTTTTTTCATTGATTCTAAGGCATTTAATTTTAATTTTCATTTATTGTTTATTTGAAAGGGGACAGTGTACATTAATAAACATTAAAACAATGTAAATATACCCGAGTTAGCTAAGGAGTGCTAATTTTCATCGGTAGTCCCCCAGCCAGATATTAAAAAGGCAACCTTAAAAATAAACATAAGTATAAAATCACAAGATTAAATTACAATACCAATTACATAAAAACATTATGGTTAAGAAGTAAAATGTATGTATTTAATCTGCATGTGTTGCAAGTATTTAAACCTCAGCGATCTCAAAACTCCCAGCAGCAGTTTATTTCTTTTTTAACTAATTTCTAAGTAATAAAAAGTATATTTTTTTCAGAGGTCTCAGACTTCTTTCAACCTTCAGACGCGCTTTTAAACATTGATGTTATGAAATGCTCATTGGGGTTTATCATATGGGTTTAAAAAAACAACCCAATTTATAACAAATTAATACACATACAGTGCTATGTTCATTATTTCATCATATATTTGTCTTTAGGTGCAGATTTAGTGCTTTTTCTTGCAGTATGCACTACAAAGATATAGATAAATCATGTTTTCTGAAAATAAGTGCATTTGTTCTTGAATTGAGGAGATAAAAGAGATATTTTGCCAAAGGAACAAGACAATTTATATTTAAAATAAGAAAACACAACTGCATTGTCTTATTTCAAGTGCATATTATCTAATTATCTTATTTTCATAGTAAAAATACTCATTCCATTGGCAAATGATCTCATTTAGCTACTCAAATCAAGGGTAAATAAGACATTTTTACTTATTTCTAGATAGTTTTTCTAGTGTATGATCTGTTTAAAATGGAAGTTATTTTAATGCAAAGCTTTGTTTCAGTTCCCTTTTTGCAAAAGTTCATGTTTGTTTTCATAAACCTGATCAGATCAGATCAGATCTGATGGGCCACAGTGAGGAAGACTGGCTCCATCTTCAACAGGAAGAAAGCAGCTTGTGTTTTTCCTTTCCTGCTGAGGGGGATAAGGGCTGAGTGTCATGCCAGAGGTCGTTCCCTGCAGGTTGCGTCTGGTTTCACACATTTGGTGCTGTAGGTGTTACCTGTTGCAGACGGAGGGGAATCTGCATAACAAAGCCCCCTTCCCTCTTCTGTTGCTTCATGTTTGCAGTGAGAAAAAAGGTCAAGCTTTTATTTTTAAGAGCTCCTTTAACCATCATAGTCCTGCTATGCCCCATAACTCTGCATCATCTCCATACAGGAGTGGATGAAAGCGGGCGTCCAGGACCAGAAAGGGCCTCCTTGGAAGCTTCTTCCTCTTCTGCTTCCTCTCCTGTCTTTGAAGTGAAGCCATATCAGCGTCTGCAAAGAGACGCAGACAGGCAGGCTGTCTCCGTCCTGCATGATGTAGTTTACCCTCCTGACTGTAACAAAGGGAAATGTTCAGTTTCACTGAGTATGCAGAGAAGGATCTCTCCCCCCTTCCTCCCCAGCTTTGATGTTCCAGATTTGGTTAAAGGATCTGCGTACTGCAGTCGTCAGGCGGTCGACGGCACCCGCTTTGCTCTTTGACCGTTTCCTCAGCAGATCTTTGCTCCATCGACAACTAGAGGCTGAGCAATAAAAAGACACAACACTAAATGAATAACTGAACCAAAAGAAGAGCAGGAAAAAAGGTTAAAGGGTCTTTTATTTCTGCCGTTATTGCTCCACTCAACCATCCAATGATCCAATCATTCACACCCCTCTATTGGTATGCATCATCTGGTCTGACTGAAAGTCCGAAAATAAACCAGCATGAAGCTTATTTACAGTATAAATGTCATGGTTTCCATCAGCAGCAGCAATGTGCAAAAAATAAGATTGTTCTCTGAAGATAAGTTTGTCTCAGTTTATGGCATTACTTCCTCATCTGACCCACAATCAGTTTTTGATGTATAACTTATTGTTCATGCATAATTAAATGCACATTGAACCTGAATACACGTCAGACCGTCGCAAATCTGCGCAGACCTCAAGCGGAAGTGCGCAGACAAAAAGCAGCTGCGATTGGTCCTTGGTACGCCTTTCCGGCTGTCTGTGTGGTCGTCCTTCTAGATTCGGTGCCGTCGAACAACTACGATGAAAGGTTAATCGGTTTTCTTGCCAATTCCATTTCAATTTCTTCGATGTCTAGCAGCTCTAGATCCATCTCTGTGACCGTGATATTTTACAGACGCGCCATTGTTGTTTTGGAAGATAAACACCCCTGCTGGCGCGGCCAAAGTTCTCGTGACCATCTGCCGAAGTTCTCACCAGTTCTCGAATAAGCTCCCCTTTGCGCTTTGGCGGGAAACTGCTGTGCGTCCCTAGAAATTCCAGACCGACGGCGCAGAAGCATACCAGCAAAACCGGTTCGCGACCAAACCCGAGCGACATTTGATGCGTGCGGTTGCAGAAGTCTAGTCTGCCCATTAAAGTTCACTGTGCCTTGGACCTAGCCTCGTGAGACCATCCTAAACTCGTGAGCTTTCAAGATTTCACTCGCTAATCGGTCTGGAGACTCTCCTTTAAAGAAAATTTGGAGCCGTTCACCAAACGAACGTCCAATCAGCGTTGGCTTTGAGGCGGGTTGAGGTGTGACGCAACGAGAAGCGCGACAGTTCAGTCTAAAGAACATGGCGGCTTCAGCCGACTAAACTAGCGTTAGCGTGGCTATCGAGCAAGTTTTATCGGAATTACAGAGTATTTCTTCACTGAAAGAAGAGCAAAACACTGCTCTGGAGGCTTTTCTCAGAGGAAAAGATGTTTTTGCTTTTCTCCCGACTGGTTTCGGCAAGAGTTTGATCTATCAATTGGCTCCTCTTCGTCGTCACTCCGTTAGTACGTCATATGCTTCGTTGATCTGATTGGTTTAATTGTCCCGTCTATCACCAACATAGGCCAATCAGCTAACCAGTATTTTCGCCCCTTCCCAAAATTATTTCAACGGAAGGTTTCCAGATGGATATGCGGAGCAAATCCATCTGGCGGAGTCAGGTTACCTTGGACAGGCCATGCTGTATCCAACTTTTCCTCCAGTTCTTCTTTACTTCATTAATTAACTGGAGGCAAACACCCAATGCAAACATACCGTAATTTTCGGACTATAAGTCGCAGGTTTTTTATGTTTAATTACCACATGGTTCGTGCACAGAGAGGATTGTCGGGAAAGAGGCAACTGTTTGGGGAAGCTCCTATTTATTAACATTTCAACACAATTGAATTGAGACAATTTTTCCTGCTGGCGTCTCCAACGTCTCACCATTGACTCATGAGCCCCATTTACACTACCCTTGAAAAACCGATCCAGGCCGAGACCGGTCCGAGCTTGGATCGGTAACCAGGCCAAGCTCAGTTTTGACGACCGTTCACACGTCACACTTATCTCGGTTATCTCGACGCCTTGACTCCTCGCCTCCTAGTGACGATGTGCGGTATTACTGCTAGGATTGAAGGAGGGACTCAAGCAGCTGGTGGCGGTAATGCACCAAACGCTGTTTGTCAACCGCCGTAAAACCCAAGAAGAAGAAGACGAAGGAGGAGGGAATCAAGCAAATAAAAATGGCGGCGCCCGTCACATTCAGAAAGTTATGCTTGATTATTATTGCTGTACTTCCGTGTTTGCGGTGGGTCAGGCGAAGACGGCAACCTTGCGCGGATGTACTTGAGAAAGTCGGCTTTTGGGAAGCCGACTTTCTGGAATGGAGTGTGAATCGGCATGTTCAGCCAGTCGGCGATGACGCGTTCTGCTCATGCGCTCTTGTTATCAGAGAACCGAGCCAGGAAAAAACCGAGCCGAACCCACCTCGGGAACTGGTCTGCAGTTAGCGCGGTCCGGTTATGTTTATCTCGGTTCAGTTCAGGTTGTTTCCGTTCACACACGACAAGTTATCTCAGTTACTGAGCTTGGACCGGTCTCGGCTCAGTTTTTTAAGGGTAGTGTAAACGGGGTAATGGATTCCAAGGTTACGTGCAGCCGTTCTATTTCCTTCGTTTACTGCCAAATTGACTGACTTTAACTTAAAAGCTGCATTATATGCATTTCAACGTTTGTTTTCCATAATGAGGTCGTCACACAAACTGTCCTGCGCTTGCAATGTCCGTCTTTCTCACAGTCTGCTTCCGGAAGACGTCCGAATTCCCGCGCGCGACTACTTGTGTGTTGAAGCAAATGTGACCTTAGGCAGCGGCGTAGGAAGCGGGGGGGACGGGGGGGACATGTCCCCCCCAATATAAAAGCCAGGTGGATATGTCCCCCCCAAAAAATTGTACCGCAAAATATTAGATTTTGACATTTTTTAACTAGCGTGCTTTTATTTTGAAGGCGCAGCATAGCGTTACGTCACTGTACTCCCCCTCCCCTCTCTGAACTGCTGAGTGAGAGTGTTTGAGAACTCAGAATGGAGGGAAACAGCGATACAGAAGTCAGAAACTTGTGAAAGAGGTAAAATGGTCTGTCGGGATGCTGCCTATTTAAAACGTCTTTGTTGTCAGTTCACTTTCATATATAGAAACTGAATCTTTTTGGTTTAGTCATCTTAGTCTTGTACGAAAGAGGATTAGGGCCACTGGAAAAAAAAAAGTTAACTGATTTTTTAATTTTTTTTTAGTTTAACATGGGTAAAAAAGTAAGAATTCTGACTTTTCTCAGAATTCTGACTTTAATCTCAGAATTCTGACTTTTTTCTTCTGACTTTTTTCTCAGAATTCTGACTTTAATCTCAGAATTCTGACTTTAATCTCAGAATTCTGACTTTTTTCCTCAAAATTCTGACTTTAATCTCAGAATTCTGACTTTTTTCTCAGAAATCTGACAGATGATTAATATTTCTAATCAATTTACAGTGTTTTTCTTTTTTTTGGGGGGGGGGGGGGGGGGGGGGGGTACTATACAGATATATAAAAACAAGAAGGTCTAACTAAAAAAACAACCAGAATATATGTTTAGAGTAAAGATTTACTACTTGTAAACAAGCACACAATTTCAAATCTGCTGAGCTTGCTGTGCAAGAAAATGTAAAATATACGTATAAGGAAATATAACAGGAAGTACTGCTAAAACAAACTAAATGTTAAATAATGTAGATATTGGTTTAAAAAATTCTTCAGATTTTGAAATTTGGAAGGAATACATAATTTTGAAATTAATCAACAAATCTGGTAAAAAAATAAATAAATAAAAAATAAAAGTTGCACTTTTTTACTTGAGGAATTTGTTGAATAACTTCATAATTATGAGTTTAACTAGTTGGAGGTAATGCTACACTTCTCTGCTTCCTGTCCTGCTCATAAAAGGTAAACATTATAAACCCACCATTAATTTTCTACACTATTTGGAAAACACAACACAAATGTAATATAACAAAAGTATGTTTAACAACAAACATGTTAGCATCAAGCCATAGCCATGTCTGTTTTAGAGACTAGCTCTCTTGTTTTAATGACCTTCTGCTCCTCCATTTATAAGGGGGACCCCTCGGGCACATCAAAAGTTGCCTAATTCTGTAATTTTTCACCAATATGTCACTGGCCATCTCAAACAACTCACATCTTTATCAGTGAAGCTGAATGCTCCACATCTCTACCTTCATGGTGCCCATCTACATTAAGATCCAAAATTCTGAGATTAAAGTCAGAATTCTGAGAAAGAAGTCAGAATTATGAGATTAAAGTCAGAATTCTGTGAAAAAAAGTCAGAATTCTGAGAAAAAAGTCAGAATTCTGACTTTTTTCCTGTATTAAACTGAAATAAAATTTAAAAATCACTTAACTTTTTTCAGTGGCCCTAATTCTCTTCCGTAGTCTTGGGCTGATCACTCATCCAATATTTAACTGCTAACTTTCTCTAGATGTTTGCCACGCTAGCCAAAATGTTATATTTTTTTATATATCTCATTTCAGTACAATGCCACCACCAACTAAAAGGCTTAAACAGCAGTAGGACTTACTCAGATTTTAAAAAAAGAGAAACGTCAGTGTGACAACTTACACAACTTGTGTTGAAATTAGCCCGGTCTAGGATTTTTTATTTTTTGCGTGGTTTTGATTCGCCGAAATGGACAGATGTTATACCTGCCGCGCTCCTGATCGTTAGTTAAAACCACAGGGAGAATTAATTTTAATTCTTAGCAGCGAACTGCTGCACAACCACTAATTAACCAACTAATTAACTTCTGCACCTTTATTTCCTCAAATAAACAGCTGGCTCCTCTTTTTAGACGATAAACAGATTAACACAACATTGACAACTCTGTAGTTTTCTCTGTTCTGTACTGCAAACTGGAATTAAAGGCGCCATTTCTACCAAAGGTCGGGACAGACTGGCGCACCAGCACCTCCTGACCCCACTAAGGGACAGGGTGTACAAAAAATGGAAGGATAGATGGATTTCTACCAAAGATTTAGAATGCGTTTTTGAACCAGATGCTTCAAAGCGCCCTGCCCATAATTCTTCACCACACTGTCAGCCAATCTATATAAATTCATTTTTGACCATTATTGCAAGTTTGACAAAATAAAACATATCAAACTTTGCACTTCTGTGGCCTACTGAATTGTTTTTAATCCAACTGAAATATTTGATTTTCTAGTGTGATGCAGACACTAAATATGCTAAGGGTTGAAGCCCTTGAAAGACATCTCCCTTTGCTTAATAAAAGACTCAAGTCATTTTGTTTGGTGATATGCTCACATCTTATGAACAAATGCATTATGTAAATTTTAAATGCATTATTTTTGCAAGACACATTTATAAAGGAATAAAGTAAAAGATTAAATAGCCTTTTTTTAAAGTAGCGTACTTAAGATATGTTTCTGTTGAATATTTACGAATCTCAGATTTCCGACATGTGTCCCCCCCAATTGTAAACATATTCCTACGCCCTTGACCGTAGGTACCGTATTACCCTAGTGGCCGTTAGCTTTAAAAGTCCATAGGTAAGCCGCATTGTTATATACAGAGATGGGAAGTAACGAAGTACAAATACTTAGTTACTGTACTCAAGTAGATTTTTCTGATATTTTTACTTTACTTTCCTACTTATTTTTATGGTGAATTTTTACTTCTACTCCTTACATTTTTACACCAATATCTGTACTTTCTACTCCTTACATTTTAAAAATTGTGTCGTTACTTTAGTTTTGAATCATTTCAATGGAGTTACCGTTATTATTTTTCACGTCATCAATACCAAATTCAATCTAATTGGATGGGAATCTACGTTGCATTTGACGCACCACTACAAGATGAATCGACAGATTCGGAGGTATTCATTGGCGGCAAATCATTGCAGCTTGGTGGCGGTGGCGTTAGCATAGTAGCATGGACGACGAGATGATTGAAAATGAACACAACGGAGATCTAGTCCTATTGGCAGACATCCATTTAAAATGTAGGCAACGGCATGAAAAAAGTGGTTTCTACTTTTACTTTTATACTTTAAGTAAATTTACAAGCCTGTACTTTGTTACTTTTACTTGAGAAAAGAAGTTTAATCAGTACTTCCACTTTTACTAGAGTATTTTTTAACCCAAGTATCTGTACTTTTACTCAGGTATGGAAAGTGAGTACTTTTGCCATCTCTGGTTATATAAGCCACAAGGTGGAAAAATGGGCGAAAAGTCGCGGCTTATAGTCCGAAAATTACGGTAGACTCTGTTTTCCTAAAGCCACTTTAAATTTAAAAAGATGATGTAAAAATAAGCAGTGTTGCACCGATACACATACCAGTATCAGGCGGGCCCCGATCCAGCACTAAAATGGTGGTATCAGTATTGGTGAGTACCAACAAATACGGCATCGACATCATTTTGAGAGTCAAAAGTTTATTCAACTATTGTCACCCATTCCATGTAGGCAATAAAAAAGTTCTACTGGATTTACTTTGTATTCGTCTTTTTCTTGCTTCACAAAGGAAGGCAGCAGCTCGACGAAGCCATGACGGCAATTATTTAACATCCAAGTAGTTTGCAGTTCTTCAGTTATTCACACACATCAATTTCAAACAGATGGTATCGGTATCAGTCAATAATGCACAGCCAGGTATCGGCGCAACACTAAAATTAAATAAACATTTCCTAAAATCTGTGTTTTTTCCTGAATGTAAGCAGATTAATAATAGTGTTTCTGCCCTTTACCCGGTTAATTAGCCGCACGGAAATCACCAAGAACAATTTTGGAACACCTGAAAAAGCATTAATTAAATCAGCTGCTGCTCTTTAACCCTTGGGATGGTCTATAAAACTGTGAAACTATGAATCTGCACATTTGAAAGAGTCTTAAAGACGTGACAGTTAATTGGTTAATGTAGGATTATTAGATATTATGCACTGAGACATGATAACGGAGCTGTTTTTTTTTTTTTCATTTAGAATTAAAATTATCTTATTCACTGCAAAAATAAGTGCATTTGTTCTTGAATTGAGGAGATAAAAAAGACATTTTGCCAATGGAATAAGATAATTTACCCTTAAAATAAGAAAACACAATTGCATTGTCTAATTTAAAGTGACTATTATCTAATTATCTTATTTTAAGAGCAAAAATACTCATTCCATTGGCAAACTATCTCATTTACCTGCTCATATCAAGGGTAAATACACTTAATTTAAGATATTTTTACATATTTCTAGATCGTTTTTCAAGTGTTGCTTTGGTATTTTTTACTTACCTGCTTAAATCAAGGAAGATGCATTTAATTCTAGAGAAATTGACTGATTTTTAGTTTTAGTGTGACTTTCCTGCGAAAATTCACATCTAAATAAGGGCAGTTTCCCCTGATCTGAGGAGGTAGGGAAGACAATTAGCAAATTAGATAAGATTATTTTTGTTTAAAATAAGAACAAAAACAACTCTTCCATCTTATTTCTAGTGACAATAAAGCAGAAATATTCCTTCCATTGGTAGATCATCTTATTTACCTGCTCAAATTCACTGATTTTAGGTCATTTAACTGCATTTAGGGGGAAAGTCTACTTAGATGAACAATCTTTTAATTCACGATTCATGAGTTAAATTGAAATAACAAGCTTCCCATTTGAGTTCTCCTCCAATACATGCAGCAACACACCATGATGCTGCCACCACCGTACGTCACAGTGAGAGTGGCGTTCCTGTTTTTCGGCCAAATGCTTTTATTTTATATCATCAGACCACAAGACGTCCTTCCAGTTTTTCAGGATTCTGTTTTTATGTGTATTTGCATATTTAATCTGGGCTTTTTCCTTTTTACTCTTACGGCTTCTTCCCCTCTGAGTGGCCTCTCAGCCCATGCTGGTACAGGATAATGACGCCTTCTTGCCAGCGTCAGCCATCTTTATCTTTTGTTCCAGGGTGAATACACAAATCCAGTGGAGGGTAGTAACGAGTTACTTTACTCTGTTAACATTTACTTGAGTAACTTTATAAACAATAAGTAGTTATATCACTTTAGTAAGTACTGTTTCTTTTGCTATTAAAAAACGAATGTAAAAATAAGTTAAAATGTATAAAATCAATGTGTTTTCGCTCAATTTGAGCAGGTAAATTAGATAATCAGCCCATGAAATTTGTGTTTCTGCCCAAAAAACAAGATAATTCGATATTATGGACTGGAAATAAGATGATGTTGATGTTTATTTTTCTCACATTAAGCATAAAACATACTTTTTCATTGGTAGATTATCTCACTTATCTGCTCAAATCAAGGGAAAAAACACTTATTTTAAGAAGAATTGATTTTAACTTTTTAACTTCAAGCCCAATACAAACCGATGCACACATTGACCAATAAAAATGTTAATCATAGTTTGGGAACAGTGCAGTTCAACTTAAAAAACTGCAATTTGAACAATAGAAACAGAAAAAAATAGTTACTCTCATAACTTTCTTTGATTTTCAAAGTTTTATTTTCATTTGGTGTATTTCCCTTCAAATTTTTCATTTACAAAATGATGTTTTTATTTTTTTAAATGTCCATGTACAAAATGTTGTTTTATTTTTGCTTGCAACAATAATGGAATAAAATTTACTCCATACATTATTGTGAAATTATGTAAAGCCCCCATAATACTGACTTAAGAAAATGTTTATAATAATTATAATCATTATTGTGGGGATAATTTTCATCATCCTAAGTGAAAAAGTTTATTGTTATGTGGAGTAAATCTAGCGTTTCTAAAGGGACTGGTGGCCTAGAGGTCAGATAGTTTAGTGTTTGCATCCAGATTGCTGGTTTGAACCCTCGACTCAGAGTCCCTAAGCAGGACCAGTGTAGCAACTCCCTATAAAGGGATCTTTCTGGTTTTTATTTAAACTATATATATATAGTTTATATATAAATATATATATATATATATATATATATATATATATATATATATATATATATATATATATATTTATACAGAAGCACTATATGTGTATATATTTGATCTCTTTATTTTATCTTTATTATCTTGTGTAGTTGGATGTGTGTATTATTATATAAAACTGTAACTGGAGCGTGTAACACAAGTAATTTCCCTCTGGGATTATTAAAGTATTTCTGATTCAGAATCATAAAATAAGGGCAGTTTCTCTTAGTTTGAGCAGAAAAGACAATTAACCAATGGAATAAGATGGTTTACCTTTAAATAAAAAAGACAACTTTATGATCTTATCAAATGATTTTACTTAAAATCACTATTCTAGTTGCAAAAAAAAAACAAAAAAAAAAGAAGTGGGATGGTGGATTTTTTTTTTTAATTATACATAGCCTAATTAATATGTACTGTTAACCTAAAGCAATATGCATGGAATGGTTGTTACATTTCATATACGCCGGTCATTGACCTTGACAGAGGCACCTTACAGTAGAACTGCAGTCAGTCCCTGGACTGCCATGGCTGTCACTGCCCATACAGAGCTAGGGACTAATATCCCACTGGGATCAGCTTCATAGTCATGGTCGGACACTTCTTTGATTTTATTTATTTTTCTCAGACTACCCTTAAGCCCACAGCCAGCCAAATGTTGAAAGGGCAATATTATTAGCCACGTGAGACCATCCTGATCTCGCGAGCTTTCAAGATTTCACCCTCTAATCAGTCTGGAGACTCTCCGTTGAAGTAAATTTGGAGCCTTTTACCAAACGAACGTCCAATCAGCGTTGGCTTTGAGGCGGGTTGAGGTGTGACGCAACGAGAAGCGCGACAGTTCAGTCTAAAGAACACGGCGGCTTCAGCCGATGAAACTAGCGTTAGCGTGGCTAACGAGCAAGTTTTATCGGAATTACAGAGTATTTCTTCGCTGAAAGAAGAGCAAAACACTGCTCTGCAGGCTTTTCTCAGAGGAAAAGATGTTTTTGCTCTTCTCCCGACTGGTTTCGGCGAGAGTTTGATCTATCAATTGGCTCCTCTTTGTCGTCGCTCTGTTAGTACGTCATATGCTTCGTTGATCTGATTGGTTTATTTGGCCCGTCTATCACCAACATAGGCCAATCAGCAAACCAGTATTTTATCCCCTTCCCAAAATTACTTTAACGGAAGGTTTCCAGATGGATATGCGGAGCAAATCCATCTGGCGGAGTCAGGTTACAATATTATTGCATATATATCTAAAATATAGAAATGTATAGTTTAGTAGAAATTTTACATTCGTTAATAAAATGACATAATAAAATAAATATAATAAACTGTTAAATAATAAAAAATGGTATGGGGGAATGGTCATTTAAGAAGGGAGAGGATTTAAAAAAATTTTTTTTGAGAAGGGTGATAACACCTCAACTCGAGTACAGCTTTAAAGGCAAGAAACAAATTTTGTTGACAGATAATCTTATTTTGTGCTTATAAAAGGGTCAATACACTTATTTAAAAAAAAAAAAAGTTCTACTTATTTTTTTAAATAATTTTTGCCGTCTTCAGATTGCACTATTTCAAAGTAACGTTAAATAAAATCTTCCCACAAGCGTCCCCTCTGTGGCAGATAGAAGATCCCGGATAGCACCAACTTAGCTCAGCCTAAGCATCCAGGGTTCCTGGTATTCAATATTTCTATAGTACTCCTGTGCATCTAAAATAAATATCCACCCTGAAGTACAACAGCTCCTTTTAGAATCGGGTCATAATTTGACTACAGTGATCACCTAAAGCTAAATGATGGAAATCTGATGGTTCCACCTTAATTTGAATCTTGGCTCAGGGAATTAATAGGATTGTTGCTCTTTGAAAAAATGAGACTTGATGCATCAGGTTGACCTCAGCAGTTCTATACTGTATGGAGCCACTTTTAGAGCATTTGAAACTGGTTTCTATCCAACTTTCTTTTCTTTTTTATCATCTAAACTAGTACTATTTTTTTCCCCCTTTTTATTTATGTGTATTTTTACCTTATTGGTTTGTTTATCAAACTATGCTCACAGTGAATTAACTTGTCATTGTTTTGCTAAAACTAAAATTGAAAATACGGAAGGAGAAAAACCCCTTTAGTCCTGATTTCTGAGGCGATCATCTCAATAATAACAGCAAAGAATAAGACATACAAGAAAAAGTAAGAGCTACTCAATAAAAAACTAATTTAATCATATAAGGTAGAAGAGTGATGCTGCCCCCTGCTGGCAGAGAATCAGCTGTTCAGTCATTTAAAGGTGAGTTTCTGAGAAGAAAATCTGATATTTAACTCTAAAAGGCTCTGTGACACTGCAAATAAGAGTCTCTTTGTAATAATAAACATTTTCTAAAAAACAAAGTGTCAAAATATATTAACTCTGAGAGGATGTAAACTAATGAGCACAGTATTTATTTCATTAAGACCCCTTAGGAAGTAGACAGAATGTCCCTGGTTACTAAGAGGTTTCTACAAAGTCTGATTATTGCAGAAAACCATATGTACAAAAAAAAAAATCAGTTTCATGTATTTTAAAGCAATCTTTTGGGGTATTTGCTTTTTTGGACACAAGGTATTTAGTTATAAACAAACAAAAAAAAAACGATTCCACATGTCTTTAATGGTGAAAAACCTGAATTTTACATACAAATGTAGTTGTTTTATTGAAGAAAAATGAGCTGAAATGTTCTTAACTCAGGTTGGATATGGATGTCAGGCCTGGAGACGATGGGATCCTGTTCTTGCTCTGTTAATGACTTAAAGGGTTAAACCTACACTGGAAAAAATCTAAATCTAGATAAGTCATTATTTCTTAAAATAATTGCATTTGTTCTTGAATTTAGAAGGTAAAAGACATATTTTGCCAATGGAACAAGACAATTTACATTTAAAATAAGAAAACACAATTACATTGTCTTATTTCAAGTGCATTTTATCTAAATACCTTATTCCCAGAGTAAAAATACTCATTCAATTGGCAAATCATCTGATTTACCTACTCAAATTAAGGGTAAATTCACTTAATTTGAGAAATTTTTACTTATTTCTAGATTGTTTTTCCAGTGTAATAGTGGATCTTTTAATGATTTCTGCTGTTCCTTTTACATAAAAGCAGGATTTCACCAAACTTTATACAATATTTTTTTGTAGTTAAGAAAGTTCTGATATATATTGGTTGTAATAATACCTACAAGGTTTAACTTTTCACTCCTATTTCAGCAGCTTGGAGTCTGTTTCACTTTTTACCTCAACATTATGAGACAAAACGAAAAAAATCCTCCCATCTATTGAAAACTCCCCCTGTAGATCAATTAATAACACTGACACCATTGTCATTTTAGCAGGTATCAATACTTTTCGTAGTCCTAAAAGTGTCTCCTCTTTATATATAGTGGCAGCCCTTCTTCTACATACAAGCTCTGAATTCTGCTGGTCATTAAAATTTCAATGGAACGTCTCTCTCCTCCTCAGGTTGAAATATTTTCCACCTTTATCAAAGGAATATTGTTTTTTTTTTTTTTTAGGGGGGGGGAGGTGGTATTTCAAGATGTTATGCAATTGCAAAATAAAAAAAAAAAAAATTGCAAGACACAGGGTACATGTAATTACTTTACTCTGCATTTATATGTCAAATTTTGTTATTCCTAAACATTTAATTTAAATTAAATGCTTTAGGGTGTTATTTATATGGTGGAGCACTTTGCAATTTAAAGTTATATTTCTTATTTGTATTGAGATACATTTGGAGTAGATGGAGAAATGTTAACCTATGTTTTTATATATATATATATATTTTAGGGATGCACGATATAATCGGCCCCCTATCGGTAGCGGCCTTAAAACTGAATATCGGACATCTGCCCCCCCACCGATTTAACCCGATATTTGATCAGCGTCTGAGTTTCTAAAGTCTAAAAAAAAAATAAAAATACTACTTCTTCTTCCTCAAAAACTTCTTTTTTACAGACTTAAAAACTTCTAAAGACGAGGGAAAAAATATTGATACATTAAAATATCCCAATATCTTCATATGCTGATATATTGCCATTTAAAAACACCATATCAATCTCTTTTACTAATGAAATATTGCTATATGTCATCGTTATGCTACGAAATCCCCCGAAAATTCACGAAATTTTGCCATATTTTTATATGTTGATATATAGACGCGGTATCGATCTATTTTACTAACAAAATCTCACAAGAATTGGCAAAATATCACGAGAGTTTGAAACAGAACGATGAAATTTCACGAGATTTTGAAAGTAAAATAGATCGATACCGCGTTTTTAAAAATCAATTTGATATCAGTATATGAAAATATATTTGAGTATATTATTTTTCAAAGTGTCAGAAATGGATAACAAAACTGCTATTTTCAATGACTACTTATTTTTGTCCAGCTTTAACATCAGTATCGATATCGGTTATCGGCTACATGAGTTTTAAAATATCGGCATATCGGATATCGGCCAAAATCCCAATATGGTGCATCCCTAATATATATATATATTTTTCTAATGTATCTCCTTTTTCAACCTCCTATTTTATGGAGGTCAACAATTTTTTTAAGAAAAAAAAAAAAAAAGTACTATTCTAATTGGTGGAGATTCATCAGAACCAGTTTTAGTTGTGGACTTCCAGCCAGCTGCAGCTTTGCAAAAGCACCACCAGGTGTCAGCAGAACGCTTGACTTCACTTAATTGAAATTTCTTTTGGTTCTTTTCATCATCAGAAACTTATTTTATCATCACAATACTTTTGAATCATAATCATCTAAATGAATAAGAATTAGTGACAAAAAAAAAAGGTTAAGTGATTTTATATTTTTCATCTTTTAATCCATAAGCAAATTCAATGCAGTTACTACGGGATTTTTAGTGTTATAAATCTTACTTCTTTATGCACTTGGCCTCCTGAAGAAACCCATTTTGAGTTTGTAGGTTTTCAAGAGTAATGTTTTGATTGTGGTGCTGATTACTGGGGGGATGCATTCACTGATATACTAATATATAGTTTTTAAAGAATGAACAAAGGGTGTTATAATCATCGTTATCAGGATAGTACAACAAAATATAGATTTTAAGGCCATTTTTTTCAGCCCTACAATTATTACAACCAAATATCACACATCCAATAAAAACAGGGCTAGCTTCAGTTTAACATGTTTATTACAATACGTACATTTCACATTTGAGCTTTGACCTCTCGTTGCCCTGCGCTGACTGTAGAGGTGCTCCACATGCACCCGCCTTGGACCTGCTGAAGCCGTACTACAGCTCCTCCACCGGGCGCTGGTGAAAATGTGTGGCTATCGTTGTGATTTACTGCTCGTCACTACAACTCTTATAAATAAAACCTTTTTTTTTTTAACTCTGTCTCTCTTAAAACTCCACTGTTTATGTTAGCAACTGTACAAAGGAATGAAAACAAGAGGTACAACCTCAACTTGAGAAGTCAAAGAGGAGGAGGGAGGAACATTAACAGCGGGAACCCAAAAGGAGAAGAAAATAAAGCACAACACAGAAAGGAGGGATGCGTCGGATGAAGAGGTGGGGCGGGGAGAGTTTAGCGGGAAATGGTCCAAAGCAGCGCGCCGTCACATCCCACCACTGATTTTTGTTTTTTTATTTTAAATAATCACTCACTTCACCAACCACCAGGCACTGATTCTTTTCAGACTGGTTAATGCAGGGCTACCAGAAGCTGCCGACGGACCACTGAACCACTGTTAGCCCCCCCTCCCCTCCAACGGTTGGGTGACGTGCCGAGTGACAGAACCAAGCTTGAAGTCTGCAGATGAGTTAAAGATGAAGGACTGCTGATTAGTCTGGATGTCCAAAGCTTTTGATAAGCATGGCTTTCCATGGCTTCCATCTACAAAACATATTTACAACATAGATAATAACATCTACAAGAAATCTACATCCCCGCCCCCCGTTAAACACACCGCGGGTTTTTACAAAACTAAGTCTTGTAAAGCAACCCTCCCCTACCTCCACCTCTCCCGGTCCAATCCAGCTCTGTTAAGACTGGCTCTGAGAGGAACCAAACAACCGCTCTGTGCAATGGGTTCCCCGCCCCCTCCCCCAAAACAACAAACTCTCGACCCCAAAGTTCTCAGACCATGAAGGAATTTTGATTCTTCAACTTTTCAAGTTCTTTGATTTGCTGTCTCAGAAACAATATCCTGTGGGAGAGACGGAGAGAGGATGATCAGACATCAGGAATGAGACGCGGAGCGGGCGAGAAGGCGGCGTTTTTTTTTTTTTTTTACCTCTGCTCCCGCAGGGTGGCTTGGATTTCACAGACTCGGACCAGAGAGCGCAGGTTTTTGAGCTCGGTGCAGTTCTCAGACATGCAGATGCTCCCCATGCTGTGAGCTTCTTCGCGTAGTCTGGATGCCTGTTTGATGATGGATGTTAAAAATCACCAAAATAAAGGTTGGAAGGATAAAAACCAAAAAAAAAAAGCTGATTTTAAGAACTGACCTGTTTCTCTGCGTGTTCTGCGGGCCATCCCTGCACGTGTTTGATAAGGTTCTCGTTAAAGTGGGTGGCCAGCGTGGGGGTGAGGGAGCAGGAAGGTCGGGCCGCCGAGGCGTTGGGGGGCGCCGAGGCAGAGGTGGAGGTGTTGCTGCTGGAGGCGACGTGGTTGGGTCCTGGAGACGGACTCCTCTGACTGCTGCAGCGGACAAAACGTCAGCAAACTTTAACAAGCGTTTCTCACAGTCCTCATCTGTTAACAGGGAAACTAGGAACGTTCCCAAAACTAGAAAAACAGGAACCTGACCTCAAATATAGGTCAGTGTTTATTCAGTCAGAAACCAGGGAAACCATTATCCAATTTCTAAAAATCTCAACAAATAAGTCATTTTGGGCTCACCTCCCATCATCACATGTTGATCATTAACATGAGCCATGTGTTTTAACCCTCTCCAGGCAGATGTTGCAGATTTGCAACAGCTAAATGCCACTTAGCTTAATACTCAACATCCATATTTTAATAGCTTTTGTTACTCAGAAGTACAACAGAAGGACTTAGTTGTGCATTTGCAACAAACAGTTTCTCTCCAGCTCACCAGAGGGCACTGCTGACTCACTTTCAACATGGCTGAGTCCTTTCTAAGCACCAATTTCATATAAGTATTACTACCAATTTGCATTATTTTGAAATCAATACTACATTAGATGAATCATGAATGTGTTTAGATATGACACATGCCAGTTAGTAGATTTTATCTCCTCTGGGTTTTTCACCAGAGGCATCTTGATTTCAATGTTGTGGATTCGCAACGTGTGCCCAGACAGGTACCAATGAAAGCTACATGCTTTATCTACTAGTTTGCCTATATTGCCAACAGTTTAACAGAAACTGTCTTCTCAAGAGGTTTTAACAAATGTCGGTGGAGAAAAAGTTGTCTCTAATTTTGTGAGACATTTTTTTAGAATTTTGTTTTGTTAATTTTTTGTTTGTGATATTCAAATAAAGTTAATGTTCATATCAGATTCAATCTCCAGTGATAATTTACCACTCCGGACCACTGTTGCAAATCTGCAATATCCCAGAATTCACTGCATGTGAAGTAGGGGTGGACCGGTTCACAAAATCCGCGGTTCGGTTCACAGTTTTCGGTTCGGTATATGTTGATTGTTAGCCTGACATGTTGGTCGTGTTGCTGTTAGCATAAAAAAACGTGTTTCACAATGCTTGCACACTGTTGCACTTTTATCCTCAACATTCTTTCCGCCGTCATGGTTGGCTTTGGTCTCAGTACCGCCACCTTCTGCTCTGGAGTGTACACGCTTCGCCTATGAGAAAAAGGAGCAGCTCATGAACCGAACGCAACACACGTGAACCGAGACAGTCGAACTGAACGGTTCGGACGGTTTTCATAAACCGTTCCATCCCTAATGTGAAGGTCTCTCTCTCTCAAAAAAAAGTCTGAATTGTATATTACTGCCCCATATGATCATGTCCCAAATATCAGATTTTTCCTGCAACTACAACTTAATCTGAGCCTGAGATGGTTAAACAAGCCAGAAACAGAGTAAAGTGTATTTAATGTTTACTTACAGGAAACTTTACTCTGAGGACGCAGCCCTCTATAACCTCTCATCATTATGTTCTATCAAACTGGTTCTATAGTCACTATATTACAGATGGAGTAATGTAACGAAAGTAATCCCTCCCTGGGATTATTAAAGTATTTCTGATTCCTGGTTGATGGGACGGGTGTTGTGAATGAAACGGTGCCCAGCTTGAAAGAGCTCCTGTGTGTCGCTGAATGTGAGCACTGATGACTGAAAGACATCTTCTGCCTCCGTTTATCTGTTTTCTACAATGTGATGAATTCATGTTAATGTGGATTTAAAGACATTTCAATTAGTGGAAAAAATTGCAGGGGGGGTATAAAAAAAAAAAAAAAAGAGTCAAATTCACCAAAACTTTTGCGACCCCCATGCACCCCCTGTCGAAGACCTCCGCTTTAGACAAACTAAAGCAATCCATCGACCCATGTGTGTGTGTGTGTGTGTGTGGGGGGGGGGGGGGGGGAAGCAGAGAACCCATGAATGTACACAGAGAACACTAATTCTCCAAATCTAATCTAGAACCAGGGTTCCTACAGCATAAGGCAAGTTAAATTCAAGACTTTTTAAGACTTTTTAATGCCACTTGAAATAAAACTTTAAGACCAAATTCACAAGAAACAAGAAAAACCTGCTTGCGACAACTTAACCCAAAGGTTAATTTTAACATAAACCACTACACTAATGTTTCAAATTTTGAAACATTAGTGTAGTGGTTAGCTTTCTTCCCAAACAGGAAGAAAGCTAAAAACACACAAATCAAAGATATATTTTAACAATTATTTAACTGGATTCACAAACTTTGTTTTAGCAGGGAACAAAACTAATCAGTTTTAAAGCCACAACATAACCAGTGCTAAGTCTTAATGTCCCGGCCGCAACAATGCTTTTATTGGTTCCGCTATCGGGACAGAACCAATAATGGAGAGCCGCTTTTTTTCTTTTTCTTTTTTTAATAAAAAAAAATTTCTATTTTAATGTTTTATTAAGATTACAAAAATAAATCGTAATAAAAATAATCCTATTTATGATGTTTTAAAATATAAGACCCACGAAAGACTATTAATACCAATTAAGGCCCTAGTTTTATTTTGAAGGACGCGGGAACCCTGTTAGTACAACCTTCTTGTTCTGAAGAAGCTTTGTATGTTAATACCATCTATGTTTAAAGGAGTCTCACTAAAATAGACCTTTAAATATGACATAAAGCAGCCCTCTATAACCTCTCATAGTGTTATCAATAAAAGCACAGTGATTGTTTTTTTTTTTTTTTTTATAAGGCTTTATATAAATAAATGGAACTCGGCAAGGATACCTGGATTAATCTTTAACTGTAATGAGGTCAAAAATGCTAGTAAACAAAAACAACGACCCAAACTGAGTCTGATGGAGAAGAACAGACCCTGATCTGTAAGGTTGAACCATCTGATGGGATCTGGCTCTCAAAGAAAAAAGATCAAAGCTGTATTTTATTTAAAATAAATTAAAATTGATAGGAAACACTTGCAGCAGCTCTGATCTAATTCTTGAAAAATCCACCCAGACGGAGCTGCAGAAAGGCTTAAAAGAATGAAGGCCAACAGAGCAAATAAAGTTCCACAGATGACCAGCAGGGGGAGCAACAAGAGAACATTTAAAAAAAGCTGAATGGAAATAAGCTGAAACAGCACAGCTTAACAGGAAATAGGGAACAGTCCAGTTCTGGGGCGACGGCATTCCGTCAGCTCTGCTTCGATGTGTGCGTACTGACCTCTGGCGCTGAAGCGCGCGCGGCGAGGCCGTGGTGGCGTCGTGACCGTGATGCTTCTCGCTCGATAGGGACTGCTGAGACGGGGGTTGCGAATGAGGCGGCTGCTTCACTGCTGGCGTGCTCACCTGAAACAGACGTCAGCGATGCGACATCAGCACCAAACTTCATTCTGACGACAGAATTCAGCAACATCACAGGAACCGGAAACCTCAATCTGTTTCAGACGGTTTCATCTTTGATGTTTGGTTAGAGATGCCACACTGTGACCTGTTACCTTCATACCTGTTAGATTATTCCCACTGAATTATCTGAAGAGAATAAGTCAATCATCAGGCTAAGGCTTCCCCTAATCAACCGTTTAACAGGTCAAAGAGCAGCAGGGCCTGAAAGTCAGATAATATTCTAGAACATTTTAAACTGTGACCCCAAAAAAATCACCGTAATGCAAACTTTAAACCCCTGAAAAATACATCTCATTACTTCACTCTATCTTTGCATAAAAAGTGAAGTTTATACAATCTTGTCATTTTCATAAGAAAATAATATGAAAGAAAATCATGTATTAAAAGTTACATATACTTATTGGAACATTTATGTATTTTAGGACATATTTTTGGGTCTCTAAATATCTCAGATTACATCAAAACCTGTTGTAAAATGCTACTAAAGATTCTCAGTTATCCGGGGCAGTCATTCCATAAAAGAAAATTAAAAACAATCCACTGGGTTTTGTTTACAAGTTTGAAGACGTTTTGCTTTTTATCCAGAAAACTTTTTCAATTGAAATTTTCATTTTTTATGAAAAAGCTTCCTGGATGGGAAACGAAACGTCTTCGAAAGGAATTTCTTCGGACAAAACTGTGGTACATCTACACCTTATGGACAAAGGACATTCTTTTGAGGACCACATTTTGGACAAAGAAGATAGGTTGTTTGGATGGGGAGTGAAGGAAGCCATCTATGTTAAGAATAAACAACCTTAAACAGAGGGGGTGGACTCAGGTTTCAGCTTTCAAAAACCTACAATTCCACACTAGAGTTGATTCCTTCCTGCATATCATCGTAGCCCCTGAGAACCTCACTTGTTCAACCAGGCCAATAATTCTCTTAGGCTATGTTCAAACAGCAGCCTGAAGTGACCTAAATGTGATTTTTTGGCCCATATGCGACATGGATCTGATCTTTTCAAATGCGACCCGTGTCTTAACAGCCAGGTCGCATTCATCCGACCTGAACGCAATCAATACCCCACAAAGGTCGCTATTCTGAGTCTTGCTATGAAAAAGCGGCAAAAAAACAACAACCATGGTGGAAGATGATGATGCCGAGAGCAGTATTTATGATTTACGATCTTGAAAGGATTGTGTTTTAAGGTTGGGAAAGATCGCTAGATGCGCGCCGGCACTAACATCTATGTTTACTTCTGTAAACACAGAGCCTGTGATGTCATTGCGTCCTCTACTGCGCATGCGGGACACTTGCGTTGTATGACTGCAGTTCACGCAGGAGATCACATACAAGTCGCATATATTTGGAAATGTGAACGCCAACGCAAAAAACACAAAAAAACGGAATTGAGCATCATGGCCCCGCAGTGTGAACGCAACCTTAGACAGATATGAGGTATTGCAGGGTTAGGGTTAGTTAATAAAAGAAACCAAACAACCCTCATTCCCCTTCGTTTGTTTCAATTAGTCTTTTTTTCCCAAAACAAAAACAAGGCTTTGTTGGGCTACTGTATACAGGGTTCGCACACCTTTTCCAAGGTCAAAATCAAGCACTTTTCAAGCACTTTCAAGATCCATTTTAAAACTTTTTCCAGCACCTTACACCACCGTAAATTACATATCAATACATAGTCAAAATTATTATTTAGTGTTTTTATCGCATTAAAAGATATGCTATAAACAACCAAAATTGTGTTAGCAGAAGGATCAGATATTTAAGCAAAACACAAGTTTTAATTTTTCAAAATGTATCAGTCTAAGTAGACGTTGCTTGATATCTAACCTGCCTGAGACAATGTAAAAACAGTTACCTCGAACAAAATCACTCAACAGGTTCACTTCACTTTCAATTAATTTATTGAAAATATAAAAATGCTTTGAGGTAGACAGCTGGAAACAGTTTTTCGCGGATGACTGCCGGGTTTTTTCCCCCCGAAATGAATACATAAAACTAAATCCTATCTTAATTTGTCAGAGCACACGAGGCAGATATTGATTTTCTATTATCAGTTTTAAATAACTACTTACCTTTCCACATATTTTGAATTGAAAAAGCTTCCTGGATGGAAAGCGAAATGCCTTCAAACTTAGAAAACAAAGTCCAGTGGATTGTTTTTAATTTTCTTTTTTTTTTTTATTCCCCACATGAAGCACTTCTTTTTGTTGTTTTTTTTTCTCGTGACTCACTTTTGGCTGTGAGATGACGGGCTGTGCGCTAAGGTGGGGCTTTAAAGGACCAACGTTCGTCTGCGGCGTGCTGATCCTCGGCGAGACGTAGGACCTCGGCGACGACGCGTCTGACGTTAAAGACATTGGTGACTGATTTGATTGTTGAGCTGTTGGAGAAAAAAAACGAAAACGATGAGGCGCCTTTAGGACCAACCAGTGTGCATCAAGCAGCATTAAAACAGAAGCGTCCTTTACCTTGGTTGGAGAGCTGGGCAGCTTGAGAGAGGATAGTAGTGATGTTGAAAGCCGACGGTCCGGCTGTGAGGATCTTGTGGAGCATAGACTGTAATGAAGCTTGTGTGACGGCAGCTGTGAGAACTACAGAAAAACAAAAACGGGAGAGAAGTCGGTTAAGACAGGAACTAAATGCAAATCCTCTTCAATGAGATTCAATAAAGTTATTCACTGTCTGTTGATTTTACTCAGGAAAATTAGCTGTTTTTTTTTTTGTTTAAAGACATTTTGGAGGTCTTTTTTTTTCATTTAATTTAATTTAAGATGAAAAGTGTTTAATGTTTTTTTTCTGTATGTCAGAGAGTTCTCCAAAGACAGATAAATTCTTCCTATGCGGTCTGACAAAGCAGCTAAGGTTAGGTGGTTTTTCTTAAGTTAAATCAGATCTCTGCACAGAAAGCTTGTTAAAATTGAAATAAATAATTATATCCAGATGCTTTTACAAGACAGAAAACGTTTATATTACAGGTTTGTAGTATCCTGATTGTAGTACGATATTTATGCAGTTTAATTTCATTTAATCTCTCTTGGTTTATTGATCAGTATGAAAGAATCTTAATGAGTGCAGTTGAGAAATTAAACCACAAGGAGGCGCAGTTTGTGTTTTAATTTATAGGAACCCTAATAAACTGGTAAAGCTCAAGATTGATTCTCAAAATTTAGGATATTAAATTGGTTTTCTGATATTTAAAACAATCTTTAGATGAAATAAATTACACTGAATTAAATGACTGCAGCTATGCAATATGTTCATTCTAGTATTAAATCAACATTCAACAGGAAATCAAAACAAAACACTGATTTCACTGATTTCAGGTCATATGAACCAATCTCTAGGAATCAATATTAGAATCTATTTTCTTTTAACCCAGCTCTAATATATTTCTTCCCACAATGTTTATTTTTCTTGACTGCAAATGAAAAAGGGAAAAAGCTCATAAATAATAATCTGATGATAATGTTTGTATATCAGATGCATCTTAAGTGTTCCAGAGATGTTTGGAGGATGTTAACAACAATAACTATGCACAGCATATTAATATCAGATTAATTTAGTCATGAAAATCGGTTTAAAATTGATCCTAATCAACAATTAACCCATAAATAGGACAAAGCTGCTAAAAGTTTTCCCACAACTGAACATTTGAAGCCTTGTACTGTAGGATATTTTTTTATTTAACTCACAGCGGGTCATTTAACCAATTCATTTCTAGCATTCTCTCCTCTGCACATATGGGCTGGCACCAATACAAGACGAAACACAGAAAACTGCCAATAATGGCCGCAGATAACTTAGGGCCGCCGTATCGATCAATCTCCAGTGATCACCGTCAGGCTGTTTGCTCATTAGATCTGTGATCCTTTAGATGAGGCTCAGGCAGATTTTTACAGATTTTCCATGATCCCATTTTCTCCTTTCAATGTTCTTTCAATTTGTGTGTAATCTGAAACTAAGTGGCAGATTTAATTATTTGAATAATAGTTTTTAAAAGATGAGTTTGTTTTAAGATTTACCCTGATGGTCTGGTCTTTAAACATAGGCTGAATATCGGACATCGGCCACCCCACCGATATTTACTACTAAACTACTTCTTCTTCCTCAAAAACTTATTTTATTCCTTAAAAACTTCTAAAGACGAGGGAAAAAATATTGATACATTAAAATATCCCAATATCTTCATATGCTGATATATTACCATTTAAAAACACCATATCAATCTCTTTTACTAATGAAATATTGCTATATGTCATCGTTATGCTACGAAATCCCCCGAAAATTCACGAAATGTTGCCATATTTTTATATGTTGATATATTGACGCGGTATCGATCTATTTTACTAACAAAATCTCACGAGAATTTGCAAAATATCACGAGAGTTTGTAACAGAACCATGAAATTTCACGACATTTTGAAAGTAAAATAGATCGATACCGCATTTTAAAAAATCTATTTGATATCAGCATATGAAAATAAATTTGAGTATATTATTTTTCAAAGTGTCAGAAATGGATAACAAAACAGCTATTTTCAATGACTACTTATTTTTGTCCAGCTTAAACATCAGTATCGATATCGGTTATCGGCTACATGAGTTTTAAAATATCGGCATATCGGATATCGGCCAAAATCCCAATATCGTGCATCCTTACCACCAAGAAGTACCCATGACTCTCATATGTACACAACAAAATCCTGCATCATATTTACAGTCGACAAGCTGCAGCCATGTCCCAAATTCTTCAATTTCCAGCCACTTTTGTTGAAATTTGCATTTTCCAATTCTCCAGCTTTTTCTCCACCTCAAGCTTCTTTTCTGAAAATACGGCTTTTTAAATAAAGCATTTTAAATGCCACAATAATCACATTTAATGAATTTCAATGCCAATTCAGACCTTAATTTGAAAAATAATCATTTAATGACTTAATGATTTTTAATCAACCTCTGAAACCCTGAATAAAGTTTTACTAAAAGTACACAGACAATACGATAATGGTTACTTCTCTGGCGGATGCTGAACGCCCTACTAGCTCAAAGACATTGATGATTTCATTACTTGGCGTTTATATCACAGCAACTTTCGAGACTTTTCAGGAGAGGACGATTATTCAACAGGATCAGTTTAGATTACTTATTCAAAATAGGTTAGTAAAATGTTAAATAAAGCACTTTCTCTCCATTTCCATCCAGGCTGCACTTATTAAACAATGACAATGCTCTTCTGAGCAAAGTGAGAAGCTTTTATGCAGGTAATCAAGTGGCAGTAATTCACAGCTTGTAATCGGCCATTTATAATAATATTCTATGGTACCTTCTCATGAAAAAATATGAAACAAAGCCTAAAAAGGTGATCAATAAGCTCAGTAAATATAAAACAGATTTCAATCCAGAATTTACCTTATGGATCATACACAAGAAAACCACTCGGGTCTATAAATATGCTCTTCAGTTAGAGATACACGTTCCAATGCTCTGCTTGATTAATTGGATCAGGTCAAGTCATTTTTACTAATACAATACACTGTAATACAGGTTCATTGATATAGAGATCTGTGCAACAGACTTGGTCTGATATCGGACGATTCAGCCCAAGTATCGTATGGGAAAAAGTGGAAAGGTGCATCTCTATGTTCGGTTGAATACAAACCTAACACAGCAGACAAACAGGACAAACACTTTAGACTTAAAAAAGCTCAACAAGTCAATAGAGAAGGCTCTCTCTGTTCTCAGAACTCCTCTAGAGCATCTGAAGTAGATTTATAAAGAAGACTTCTTCATAAATAGAGACATTATGGACAACAGAGAGCATCATCTTCAGTGTCTTCAGTCAGAGGCTTCTCCAGACCGATTGATGCAGTAGATACTTCTAGCCTACAGCTATTATCACATACAGTAACTGGTAAAAAAAAAGAGCTATTGCAACATTTAATTTCTCTTTTGGATTAATAAAGCACTGTTAAATCAAATACCGTATTTTTGCGACTATAAGGCGCATATAAACGTATTTTTTTCCCCCTCAAAATGTGTGGCGCGCCCTATAGAGCGGTGCGTCCTATTTGTGTTGTTAGTGCGACGTTGTTGAGACCACCATGAGAACGTTAAAGGGGGAAGTGTGGGCGTGGATTGACAGAAACTGCCGCCTATGGTGATTTTTAAGAGAAAGACTTTGCCTAAAGAGACTTTTCCAGCTGTAGTCGTTATTAAGGCAAATGAAAAGGGCTGGATGGATGAGGAGATGATGAAAGAGTGGCTGAGGGAGGTGAATGTAAGGAGACCAGGTGCTTTTTTCCACGCATCACCATCGCTGTTAATCTGTGAAACAAATGAACGCTGTGCTCGCTGTTATTCCGGGAGGTCTGACAAAGGAACTTCAACCGCTCGACATCAGTGTGAACCGGCCGTTCAAAGTAAGGCTGCGAGCGGCGTGGAGGCGATGGATGACCGACGGAGACCACAGTTTCATGAAAAGTAGAAGGCGGCGCCGGGCAAGTCACGCCACAGTTAGCGGATGGATTGTTGATGCTTGGACTAACGTGTCTGCTGGCTCTGTTGTTCGAGCTTTCGCAAAAGCCGGCATCATTTCCGAGGAGCCGCACGGCACGGAAAGTGACTCTGACAGCGAAGAAGGGGAAATTAGCATGTCTGATTTAGTGCAGCTGTTTAATTCAGAAACAGGATGATGACCAAACCAGATGAAAGTGCGCATTCAGCTCGGCAAAGAACTCATGCTCTTCCTCAACACTGAAGTCCTCAGACATTTTTCTTTCGTTGTTTCTTTCTTTGCACAGGTAAACAGCACATTTCTTCTTCTACGCTTGCATTATCTGCAGAGCAGACGCTGAATGCGCACTTTCATCTGGTTTGGTCTGCCGGCTTCCGTAGACTTGTGAACGCGCTTTTAGGAAATCCTATACACTACTGTTTATGCTCTAAAAACATTCTAAATGACTTCGTTTCGAGTAAATTCTGGATGCTACCCACTCAGGACACTTGGAATACATTGGACGAGCAGTATGGAGGAATATTGACACGTTTTTTGTGGACTTTTATGGACCTCTCTGTCTCGGTCACCATAGACCTCCATTATTTGAATGTCAGCAGACAGCAAGAAGCCTCCCAGATCTCCAGATGCATTTGAGATATCAAAAAAGTACTCCAGAGTGTTGTTCAGCATGGGGGTGAGTAGAAAATGAAGGCTAATCATGTTTTGGGTGTACTACTCCTTTAAGCTCAATGTGTCTGCAGGAGAAATAAACGGTGAACAGATAGTTGGGTTTTTGTTTTTTTAAGGCAGATACCAATAAGATGCATCTTTCTATCTCTAGTAGAATTTAACCTATCAGGTTTTTTTGGGGGACGAATTCTTTAAGCTGATATTTATTCTTTTTTTGCTTCATTTACATGACAAAAACAACAAATTAAAGCAAACATTAACGAATGGTGGCAAACAGAGAGCAGCAGCCTTACTTGGTCTCATAGCATGGCTGCTGAATGCACCAGTGAACCTGGGGAACGGATGGACGCACCTGCCTATTAAACAAACAGTTCCTCAGAGCAAAGACACTGCCTCCCTTTCATCCCTTGAATACTTCATGCTACACAAAAGAGCTGAGCAGCAATCTGAGCGTGGACGCAGGCCAAAGAACAGCATCAGATAAACTGATTCATATTCTCTGATGTTTGCTCACCTTCGTTGATTTTTGCCATATCTACGCTGGCGTTGTTGAGCTGCAGAGCCGTCTGAAGTGCTGGGAGGAGCTGGCGAAGCAGATTGGGGTCCTGAAGGATCGGGGGGGTTGGTGACTGAAGGACCGGGGAGACAGGCACGGTGGAGGCGGATGATCCTGGCGGCCCCGATGAAGGGTTCAAGCTCCCCGCAGCCGAGGAGGAGGACTGGGACTGGCTGGGAAGAGTCGCTGTGGGCTTCTCCACCGGAGTCGACTCTGTGGTCAAAGAAAGGAGAGAAGCTGCAGCCTTAAACGTGTTGCACTTAAAGAGCATCAGACTTTAGTTAAATCAGCCAGAAGTGTGTAAACATCTTTTAGGAGCAAAGGGGGAACCTTTTTTCCTGTTTAAAAAACCTTAGTAGAAGTTCGGCAGCTACTCAATCACATTAGCAAACATGTAAATTGAACCTGACTGACTTTATTTGAAGAATTTTACACTGAAATGAAGGTTTATGATGCATAAAAATCATACTGTACAGAAACATGGAGACATTTTAAACTCCATTTGTTATATTCTTCAACAACAAACACCACAAAATGTATAATCTTTAATGATACTAGAGTTAAAAACATTGGAGGTTTATGGAAGGTTTGCAATGACAATCAGGGTCAAAACGAAAACTCATAGCTAAAACCAACTCTAAACTAAACTTCATGTGCAAGAGGAAATATTTTCACTACATATTTATATTTTTAACTATGCAAATGAGTAATATGGATTCAATGATATAAAAGTTTTGCAGAATAATTTGCATAGGAATGATGAGTATTCCTAACAATGACCAGAAGCTTTGCCGTCTTCCAGTCAGGCTCACCACAGTAGAGTGGATCGCTCTTGTCAAGTCGTCCGCATCATTGGACCATAGCGCAGCATTTTACGCTGCTTATCACTCAGTTTCATTTCAGAAAACTGTGGAAGCCTTTCTGGTACAGCAGCTGAATGCTTTAAATCCTACTTGAAGCACAGTGACTTGCTTTTGTCAGTGTGCAACTTTACATCAGATAACAAAGAAATTCCATGTGGGGTGCCCCATGGGGCCATGCTAGGACTCCTCCTTAATATCCACAGCAGGCATGTCCAAAGTCAGCCCTCGATGGCTGCTGTCCTGCAGGTTTTAGAGGTTTCGTTGCTTCAGCACAGCTCATTTCCACTGATGACTGATTAACAGCCTTTTGCTGAACTGCAGTCATCAGAATCAGCCGTGTTAAACCCGTGAGACAGTGAAAACTCACGAAAAAAGATAACAGCCCTTGAGTACTGACTTTGAACATGCATGATCTACATGCTTCCTCTGACTCAGGTCTTAACAGACACAATAAATCTCTTGTTCACAGGTGTCCACAGATGCACATGAATTCTAAAACCTAAGCTGCAGCTACAGACCTCTGAACCTTTATATAGATGTGTATTTGATACTTGTTTGTCTTGTTGCTAGTGTGTTGTGTTTTTCCCTGTAGTGGTTCTACTCTGTTTTTTCCACTCTCATTTCATGCAGGTACTCATGCCAACTTCTGGGATCTAAATATAACCATATCTTAACTAGGGATGGAACGGTTTATGAAAACCGTCCGAACCGTTTGGTTTGCGTGTGTTGTGTTCGGTTCATGCGCTGCTCCTTTTTCTCATAGGCGAAGCGTGAACTATCCAGAGCAGAAGATGGCGGTACTGCGACCAAAGCCAACCACCAGTAGTAAACAAGAAGAAGAAGCGAAGCAGCGTAGCTCTGCTACAATATTAAAAACAATTACAATTCATCAATTTTTTGGGGATTTTTTCATTATTTTTTATGCGATTTCGGTGTAACAATCAACATATGCCGAACCAAACCGAAAACCGTGACCACGAAACCGTGAACCGAACTGTGGATTTTGTGAACCGTTCCACCCCTAATCTTAACTGCATTTAGTGTATTTATACATCAATTCACAACAAATAATATCCAGAGACTTTACAAATACCAATTCATTGACAAAAATGGATGATTAAACCAGTTAAAATATTAAAAAATCTTTGTAACACTGCAGTACTACTGTATCCAAGGTAAGCCAGCTATAGAACATCTTTTAAGAAAGTGAAGCATTATCTGTGAAAAAGAAACTTTCAGTTGGAGAAAAGAAAAAACCCTGATTGCTGCTGTGCAAACTGACACATGCGTTTAATGTGCTCCAAGCATGTTTACCAGCTTAATTTTCAATTTAACCGTTTATGTCCATCAAAAAAAAAAAAAAAAAAAAACAATTTCCTCAGAGTAGAGGATACTGCACAAAGAAAACATCTGATATTCTACTTGTATAAACTGGATGGTTCCTTTTAACAAGAAGTAAAAAGTCATGCAGCTCAGTAAAAGCTAAAGGATGCTAACCAGTTAGCTACAGAGCACAGCGAAGCCCTAACAGAACATCAACACATGCAAAGTCCTGTATGCTGACCTGAAATAAATAAATTACTATATTCCTTACAAATAGGTAATTAGGTAAATGGGGACAACAGGATCAGAAATCCTCCACTCAAGTCCTCCAAATAGTTGAAGGAAAAAAAAAAGTTTCCCCACATCGTAAACATGACTCAGCAGTGATGGTGGGATATTTACCATCAGGTGGAGGACAATAAAAACAGTCACTCTGCTGCCAACAAACATAGAAATACTGCTTAAATTTTAAATTTAGTGTTTTTGTCTTGTGCCAGGTTGCATCAGTTCCTCTAGTCAGTATGAAACCCTGTCAAATCACTAGCTACAAGCATCACTAGATTTTGCTGTCCATAAGTTCTGAAACATATGGGAAATATATATACGAGAACTAAGATGATTCGAACCACATGCCCCTTTTTTTTTCTTTTATAGCAACAATGAAAACAAGAATAAATGTTCTGGGTTCTCATGCAGTATGTAGCAGACAACCAGTGCTCTATGCTCCTTATTTTCAGTCCCATATGAACATCATTGGAATCATTGGGGTTATTCATCTCAAGCAGACAAGGATGATGCAGCTGCAGACAACGGGTTGCTAACGGATGCTAACTGTCCTGAATGCAGGAGTTGTAGCTGTAAAGCTGAGGCTATAGAATACAGTGCAGCCTTTGCTTCTGGATATTCCTCCTGTTGCGTAGCAGGAATGTGCAGTCATTCATTGAATCATAATAATCAGTCCATTAGCTCCTATTAAAGCATCTCATCGAAGACATGACTGCACACTGTATCCAGTCTGTAAGAGCTTGCAGACTGTTACTGGTTAGTCTTTATAGAAGTAGCTGTGGAAATATTTCCCGTCACTTTAAGCTCTTCTGTTTCTAGAACGTTCACCCACCAGTCTGCTCTCTCAGGACTAAATTTGGATGCAGATCCAAAAATTTAAGCTGAAATTGCGTTGAAAAGCCTTTAAATTGTCTCCCCTAGCATCCTGGAAGCACAGAAGGATTCAAAGCTACCATGAGGGAATTCAAATCAATCTTAAAGAAAAGCTGCTGGATCAGTTTGCATCTGTAACTGTCCTAATGTTTAATGAGTTTTATCTATCTTGTTTCATATTTCTAATTTTTGGCTGATTTTTGCTGCTGTCATGGACAGGTTGCTCTTGAAAATAGGTTTTAATCTCAATGAGTTATTTTCTTGGTCCAATAAAAGTTACCCTCCTCTGTAGCGCTTTGCAATACCCATTCTTCCACTTCATCTATGTAACAATGATGCATTTAGGTAACATTTAAATGCTCTGTAGTAATAAAGCACAATGTTTTCTATTATTCGGAACCCAAGGACATGCAGCCCAAGGTTATTCTGGAGGAGTTCCTACCAATAATTCAACGCCGTACATGAAACAAACTGTACGGTTTTCTAAATGTGCCGCAGCTAGCCATTTGCATACTGCGTAGCGCCTCAGGTTCACTGCAGCAAAGTTAGTGTGAATCTGTATGAACGGATTAATCTTCACTCCCCCAGACAACAGGACGTCGCTCTCCAAACTTAAAACAGGGATCCCTCATGTCTGCTCAGTGCTTTTGTTCTGGTCTGGTAAGACATGACTGTACCAACGAGTTCAGAACATCGCAGCTCATCATGTCCACTCATAACACCAGTGGCGGGACGGTGAGTAAGAATTTGCAGACAGATAACCTACTGGGCTTGTTATACGATAACAGTCTCTCAGTAACAGTGAGGGTTTGGTTCTGTGTACGTTTTAATTAGGGGTGTAAATAATAATCGTTTTGTATCGATGCATCGATCCAAAAGCCGACGATCCGATGCATCGATACGTCCGCAAGATAATCGATTCATGTTTTTTTTTTCTCCCTCCGGTCTATTTTTATCCATTTACTCCTGGGCGTAATTCTCCCTCCCGTGCTGCGGTGCCGCTAAACCTATTTTGCCCTCCTACCTCGCTTCCTGGTTATACTCTTACAGCAGTTTGTTGCAGCAAGCTTCACACAGACATTTTTAAATTATGCTCAGTATTGAAGCGTGGTCTGTGCTACATGCTGTGGGTCTAGATACGGCCGAGGCGGTGAGGAAGTGGGGGCCGACGACGGAGGGACATGAGGGCCAAAAAGAGCGGAGATTCAGCTGGAAAAAGGCTCCCAGCGGTCTCGCGCACCTCGCTCTTCTAGCGGGTCAAACTTCACGAGTTGTTTTCGGCAATTTCGGTCATAAAAACAAAACAAGCCGGCCTCCTGTCTGGTGCACTGTTTGCGGTCAGCTACAATCTGGGAGAGGAGCAGCGGAGCGTCTGCGAAGGGGGCGGTGACGCAACACTCTGGAGCTTTCTTCTTCTTCTTTTTTTTAATGGCAGTTGGCAAACAACTTATAGGTGCATTACCGCCACCTTCCAGAATGGAGTATGGACCAGACAAACTATTATATTCTCCCTAAAATACCCGTTCTTCTTAGAAAATTAAAAATACTACCAAAAACTACATCCCCAGATGACCTTTGAAACAATTCCCTTATTTGTAGTTTATTTTTATTCCTGTCTAACTCTCTAAGCAACATCTCTCTTTCCTGAATATATTTATTACATTCTAAAAAAAATATGTTGGACAGTTTCTCTGGAGCCGAGGTATTGCATTGAACTCATTACACTGATATTGTGCAGTATTTTTTTATGCAACTTTTCTACTTCTGTTATTTGCTGTTGTTTCTAAAGAAAATGCATAATGATATTACAGCTTTCATTGATTTATTTCAAACTTGAAACTTTGTTTAGCCTGTAAGGTGTAAAAAAAAAAAAAAAAAAAAAATAAATAAATAAATAATAATAATTAACCGATTAATCGAATCGAATCGTATCGTGGTGTATTCTTAAGTATCGAAAATAATCAAATCGTTGGGTCAGGAAATCGATACTGAATCGAATCGCCATGATGGATGTGATTTACACCCCTAGTTTTAATACATCACCAATTTCTCATTTTATTCCATTAAAAAAATAAATAAATAAAATTGAACTTTATTGATCTCACGTTGGAGAAATGTATCTCTGCATTTAACCCATCCCCTTGGGGAGCTGTGGGCTGTGGGGTTAAGGGTCTTGCTCAGGGATCCAGAGTGGCAGTGGGGCTCAATCTCATAACCTCAGGGCTCTATGCCCGAACCAATAGGCCCCACTCCCCCAACTTGGTGTTTGTTTTTATTCTTTATATGCCTTTTCTACCAAATTCTTATTTTAAAGGTTATATCCAAGTAACGTCTTCCTATGAGCAATGAGTTGAAGGCACAAACTAAACTGTTCATAATTTATTCTTTATGGTACGCCAGCATTCATAACATGTAGGCCAATCACTGTCCCCCCAGACATCCGTGGTTATATTTTTTATATTTATATTTTTTAAAACAAAGCGAGTGTGTATGACGTCATCCGCATGCGGACTGGAGTTGTGACAGGCAGCCCGGGCCATAGGAGGCTACGCTCCACCCCTTATATTCATTCTAGCTAATCTGAATCGTTCAATTCCATTTGAAGAGCGAGATCATCTGTGGTAGCAGCACTAGACATCTTCCAGGCATGTGAGGAAAACTAGCAGCAGTTCAGAGGACGGGATGAATCAACTGTAGCCAGCGCGAGCGGATGACGTCCAAAAAAACGAATAAGTACAGACCACTGCAGCAACACATATATTTCAGTAAGTTTTAGTTTTTTTAAAAAGAAATTGTTTTTTAGTTAAATAAAATTGTTGTTTTTCTATTTTTCATCATTTAGTCGACAATATTAACCTTATTCATCTTCTAGGTTCAAAAGGCAAGGAAACTACCACTCTCAAATGGGGAAAAATGCCCTCAGTGGAAAATCGCCTCAGATTTATAAGTTTAAAGATCAAATCTAAAAACCAGTTACCCTGTTTAAATCAAAAATCAGCCTCTACCCAAAGGGAAACATCTAACCCAAACAGCCATTAAAGCAGAAGCTAAACCTCTAAGATAAAGCTAGCAGCTTGGTTCCAAGTCACACCTTCACCTCTTCCAACTTTAAACCCTAAAGATGTGAGTTGGATAAAGCAGGGCCAGGGCCTGGATGTGTTCGCTCACAGCTATTGTGACTTTAGAAAAGCCTCATAGTCTGTCTGTTGTCCCGATTAGAACATGTCATCCTTTGAGCTTCCAAAGCTAACCATCTTCAACAAAAGACCAAACGAACAGAGCATCTGTGAGCCAGAGAAAGAGATGAAAGCCCGCAGCTCGTCACTGTTGAGCTTATATGTAACACTTACTAGATCCAGCAAAGCCTGGGGCTGCTGTTGCTTGCATGGCCTCCCTTCTGTAGTCCCTGTCTTTGGGGAAACTGTTGACAACAGCGGTCTTTGTCGCCTCCTTTTGCCTCTGTTCTCTGCCAAATGCAAAACAACTCCTGTGAGCCCTCCGCGTCTTAACAGTTGTGCGCCAAATCAAATCTATAAAGTCCAGCATTACCTCTCCAGCCATTCTTTGGGCTTCTCCCACTGGGACACCTCTGTCCTGCAGTTGTAGTAGTATTTCTTCCCAGAGGAGCTGATGTGCTCGGACCAGTCGTCTCCAGGCTCGTAAGGCTGAGGTGAGAAACGCAGTTAGCAGTGTAGGGTACCAGTAATAATAAAAGACAAGCGCTCATGTTGAGAGCCTGATGCAAGAGGTTGTAATCCGATGTGAAATGCACACAGATGCATGGATAAAAGCAGTGGGCTCTGGTTGGGCTATGAGCTTAGAAATTAATGTTAGATGCTGAAGAACTTGTGATACAGATTCACAAAAAAAGTTTCTGTTACTGCTGTTCATCATATTGTTTTCCAGCAGGGAAGTTAGTACAAGCAAACATGTCCAACCAATAAAGACGTCACTGAGAGTTTTTTTTTTTTTTGAGGTTGATAGAATCAATTCAAATACGTCTTATATTACTGCAAACTGCTGAAAGGGAAATATTTGTATAAAACTCTGCAGTAGAAGTGTTTACTGCCCCAAATCCGGGACTATGACAGCATTAGCTTCAAAGCTTTAGCAGAAACAATACGTACCGTGTCTGAGGTCTTGTGGGGGTTAGAATGAGAGTTGGAGCTATGGAGGGAACTGTGGTTGTGGGAATTTTCTTGTGGAGAATAACTGGGTCCTGTAAGAAAAAAAAAAAACTTCATGAATTATCAGATTAAACGAAAGTGTAAAGCGACTAGAGACGAAAACGGATAAATAATCGACTTATTGTTGATTACTGGTTTATTAGGTAAAAATTTGTTCCACTGTATTATAGGGAGCTCCACACAATGCTTATTTGAAACAAAAAAATATTACAGTGGAAGCATGATTGGAAGGAGACCCGTCCAAGAATATTTACAGCATCTAATGGCATTATATAGAATTAACTTTATGTGGTTCTGTTAGTAAACACTATAAACTTTGTAAATTATCGCCTAAATAGCTGTGCTGCATGGAGAAGTGGCGTAATTTCCCTGCTGTGCTCTCAAGGTAAGGATAGAAAAAGACATGCTAGCAATTAGCACAGTAGAAGGTGAAGGCATTAATGAGTTAAAGCAGTTTATGGAGCAAAGTTTTAATGCTGCGTTCACACCGGACGCAGCGAGTTCACATGCAAAGTCAATGGTTGACGTGCGTCAAGGCGCAGCAAAAGGTCCCGCAGCACGTCTGAGCAGCTGAAGCAGTGCGTCGGGAGTGTTCAAGCATCTGACGCGAGCGACGCGACGCAACGCAAACGCGCTGCTGCTCGAGATGGAAAAATTGAACTTTTGCTGCTCGACGCGCCGCTTATACCAATCAGAGAAGCTGATCTGGGAGCTGGCAGAGAGACAGACAGATCGCTCATGATACAGAGCGCTATGATCACTCCTCTGAAACAGTTTATGAACGTCTAAATTAACAATCTTTCTAACAATCTTTCCCAACCTTAAAAACTAAATATTTTCAAGATGGTAAAAAAAAAACAAAAAAAACCCGGCAGCTCTATGCTTCATTGTCAGCCATGGTTGTTTTTTTTCTCTTGCTTCTACGGAGCAAAACGTAAAATAGCGACCTTTGTTGAGTATTGACGACGTTCAGGTCGGCTGAATGCAACTGTTCGTTCACACAGGACGTATTTGAAAAAGATTTACATCGGATTCAGGACCACACAGCCGAGTGGCCTGGGTCGCATTGGAAAACATCAGATCTGTGTTGTTTCGGCTGCCATGAAAAGATCAGATACAGATCGTACATGGGCAAAATAAATAGGATTTGTGTCACTTCAGGCTGCAGTGCGAACTTAGCCTAGCAGTTCAAATGATACTTCTACATCTCTATACATTTATTCACTTTTTTTTATTCAGTAACTTAATGGCTCCTGTTTTTTCCTGTTACACTTTATAAATGTATTAAAGTTGAATAACGGCTAAGAACACATTCCTAGTTTATTCAGTCTAGATTTTATACAGCCAGCAAATATATTCAATTCAGTATTATAGGGCAAATTCACAAGACATGAATTCAATCAGATCATACAGAGATTTAAGTTTTCTGAGGAAAACCCGCTGATTACATCGAGCCATTTTAAAGTGTTAAAATATGAAGTAGGTTTTTGGGGGGTTATTTTTACTTAACAGTGTAAAAAAAAATTATATATATAGTCCATGTTATGGAAAAATATTCCTGATACAAGAGAAAACTGACAATTGAAAGAAATGCCAGTCTTACAACCAATAAGAATAAAGCTACAATAAACTCCTTTTTTCCAACTGAATCAAATTTAAAATTTTCAATAATAATGGTTGAAACTTCACTCCACATCTAAAGTCTGCTTTAGTAGACAGACCAATGCATCAGCAGGCCCATGTTTTGAAATCTGCCATGACACAAGGCAGATTCATTTGTTAAAAAATGTATTTTGTTTAAACAGACTTAACATTTGTTACTACCATGTCATTTATATTATGCAAACCGAGAGGAATCAATCAATGTTCTCCTACAGTGTGTAATGTAAAGCTACATGGTGAGGACAAGAAACCTATTCAGGAAAACTCCAATGTCAGACAGAAAGAACATTGTGCAAAGTTCTCGAGAACAAGAACAGAGTTCAGAGCAGATAGACGTGACTAACGAAGGAGAAGCAGTGGAGATACTTGTTGGACCCATTTTGATGACAGTAGGAAAAGACATTAAAGACCCCCTGATTTAGACCTTAACTATCTCTATACTCCCACTCTGCAGAATCTGTTAGTTCGATCTCTAACGTTCTGCTCACTCTGCTTTTTCTCATAGTAGCTTCATCTGGTCTGTTCCTGTTTGGCTATGACTCCATCCTGGAGAGAAATATCAGCTGTGCTGCTGCCATCGACACCTTTGTTTATAAATGTTGGAGATCGGCCTGTTTTTCAGTGTGGTCCTGTTTTTCTGACTGTGACTGCCTGGATGTGCTCTCTTCATCATCTGGCATGAGAGCTGGCTTGAAGCTCGTCTGCCTGGCCGTGTGCCTCCATTTACAGCTGCTTTTCGTATCTCTGCTTCTGTCTCCTTGAACCCCAGTCGGCCTCAGCAGATGGCCGCTCACACCGAGCCTGGTTATGCTTGAGATTTCTTCCTGTTAAAAGGGAGTTTTTCCTCTCTACTGTCGCTACAAGCATGCTTAGTGTGAGGGATTGTATTCGAATCAATGAGTCGATGCAATCAACTGGTTTTCCTTAGATAGAAAACTTTGAATCAATCTGACTGGATGATCTGGTTGAACTGTAAAGTGCCTTGGAATGACAAGTGTTGTGAATTGGTGCTATATAAATAAAGTGAACTGAAATAAAGGAGTAGAGACAATATGAACGGTGTCTCAGGTGAGACCGATTGACTACACATCCTATCTAACTGGTTGCATCCTTGTCTACTCTCTGGGAGCAACACACACATGGTCATGGGGCAAGAACAATCCTACATGTTGCTTTCCCTGATTTGCACACCACCCATAGCAGGATTATTTTACAAGAATATCAACAGAGCCACCCTCATTATCAAGACCTGTTGGAAGGAAAGGATTGGGAAGAAAATAAAAAATTCAGCACCGTTATCTTGCTGTCTGAACAGAGTGCTCTCAGATGGCGTTAGGCCACATATAGATTGGCTCTAAAGTCCTGCAGTATAATTTTATCAAAGAGAGATGCCCAGGTATGAAAAAATGTGCAACTTTAGTATTAAGAATGTAACTGAATAATGACTTATCTAAGCACTAACACACTTTAATAATACTTTTCTTGTGGCTGCTGTTACTGACTGAAGCAGATTCAATGTTAGCTGATTTGAAGGTGTTTATTAATGAAGTCAAAGGGAACAGAGACGTAAGGAACAGTTTAAAAGGAAACTATTCTCTAGAAGATGTAAGCAGTTCAATCGGACTGCAGCAATGGAAAGTAGATAGCAGGAAATATGATCATATTACAAAGATTAAAGTAGCCAAATTAAACTTTTGTAACCCAAGCCTACCTGCTGCTACTATAAAATCCAAAGCCTCATCATAATTTGAATTTTAAAAAGTACAGAGATTCTCAGCAATGAGACCAGACTAACTTTTACAGAACTTTAATCCACCTAGACTGTTATTTTTTTTTGTCAGCTATTCCACAGCCATTTTCAAAACAGATCCATTGGTGCTGAACGACTACAGATACTGAGCTCTGGCTCAGAGATTCCATCTCAAAAGTTAGTTGCCGTAAACTATGCTAAGGCTATAAACTCAGTCAGGATGCCATCCTGCAGCACTCAGCCTAGAACCAAAGCCAGAATATGTTAAATATAAAAATGAAATTGCCTTAGAAAACATAAAAACCTCCAACATCTGATACTGGATATAGGTAAATGTGCTTTAATTCTGTCTTTAAAAAGAAAGCTCCATGTGAAAAAGAAAATTCACGAGATTATAATAGAGTTTATAGGGTTGACAGTAAGGTTCACACAACGTTAGATGTTTAAGGAATTCAATTTTATAGAAAAGTTTAGACTACGGGTAATCAATTACAAATCAGTGGGGTCTAAATTAGGGCTGGGCGATAATTCAATACCGATATATATCGATCGATAGACGTGTGGCGCAATATAAAAAAAGAGCGTTGATAAAAGTTCGATAAAGAAACGCAGTTTTCCTTCCTTCTCATTGTAGCCTAGCATGTAGGTTTATGCTAGTCACTACTTCCTCCCAACCAATCACAATCGCAGACCCAGGCACGCCGTCACAAAGCGCCGCCCTCTCAAACCACAACACAGAGCACATGAAGGTCAATTTAGTTATTTGTTATATTTATTTTGGTCACTTTTCTGGTCACCTTAGTTTATTCTTTGTCAGTATTTAATAACACAACTCAGGTCTCTTAAGTTATTTTTCTTTAAAATAATTCTGTTATGGTTAAAAAATTTGGTTAAATAAAGATTTAATTAGAAGTCTGTGTTTGTGTTATTTATTATAATTAAATCATTTAGCAATATCATAAAATGTCAAGGCAGAGCTGCACATAAAATATGGTTTCAAATTTTTTCATTAATTATCGATATCGATCAATATGCATTTTTTTTTTTTATCGATAAGCTTTTTTTTTCTATATCGCCCAGCCCTAATCTTTCAGCACACTATTTCACTTTTCTGTCACCAGTTGTTCCAGCAGTCCACACTTTCTTTCCGGCTTGCCACAGGTTTGCCTGCAGTGTCTAAAAGTAGCAGCAGCAGCAGCAACCCAGACTGACAGCTCATTGGCTAATTTGGATCACGTTTAGCCTGGTGCCGGCCGCTCTGGACGGCTTTATCGTACAAACAGAAGAAGCAGTGCAAGTGAAATAAGACACTGCCGTCGGACAACGTGCAGTAATTTATAAATGTTTTAAACCAGGTTGGGTTCGGATTAGCCAGCGGGTGGATCCGGATTCGGGCCGCGGTCGACTAATCCGTGACCTCTGGTTTAGACTATTTCAACCAGACAGAACTGAGTTAGCCAACTCATTTATAACATGTAAACTTTTATAATCCTTTTTCTTGAAAGAAATTTATAGGAGCCAAAATATTTTGATTCAAACGATACCCAGCCCTACGTCTCACTCTGAATAGCTTCAGGCAACTCGCTCCAGTTTCTCACAAATCAGCAGGCTGGAACATCTTTCACACAGATCCCTACTCCTGGCTCTCATAATATCTAAAAATCTAGACCAGATCCATTATTTGCCATTTAAAAACAAAACCCCGCAATAGTTTAAAGCTTAAACTGCTTTATAATCTAATGCAGTTACATCAGAATCCATGGTTCGGGGGCTACTATGCATTCCTTCTCCAACAGGTTTGACTCAATTGAACGACTGAAAGGACTTATCAGCTCGCATTCAGCTCTGCAGAAGCCTGGCAATATCCCATTCATCTGATCCAGGTGCATTAAAGACACTGTAGGATGGTCGCCGCCGACAACTGGCCTTGACGTTTTAGAGGACTCTCTGCTCCAGCTTCAAACTGTATGCTAGCATTGCCTCGTCACTCTTTAAGTGAGGAAGAATCCTGTTTATCACACGCCCATTAAGGCAGGTGTGTGGCAGCAGAGAAACACCAAAAACATACATGTCAGTGCGCCCCAAGTAGCAGGACTGAGACACACCGAACTGATAGATACTGACATCAGTAAGTTTCAAAAGCTGCTTTCACAAAGTAAAAGGCTTTAAGATTAGAATTTTCCATTTGGTCTTTTATCTGTTTTCACTGCTTATGCCTGAAACATTTTAATTGTTTTATATAAACTACAGGAAAGAGAAAATTAATATAACCAAAACATTCCTGCTTAAACCAAAGAAAAATGTATGTTTTACTTTTCCTCTATTTGATCAAAATATAATTGCTGCACAGCTTCATCCTCTCAGAAAATGAAGCGAATACAAGTAAAAAGTGGAGATTTCTTTAGCTGCTGCCACGTTTTGCCTTTAACTGATCACCAATAGCAAAGGAGTTCAGCCTCCCTTCACTGTTGACTCTCTTAAGGCGGGCTACACTGTGCGATACAGCTCAAACTGTACGACGAAACTTGCAGGGTTTAAAAGTTCACAGCTTACAATGCATGCCCTCAAACCGTGCTGGCCGATGCTCTGAAGCGCTTTACTTGCTCAAACTACATCTCCAAAAACCACACGTCAAAATCAGCGCTCCCCTCCACTCCCTTTTTTTGCACATGCTCGAGGTTCTGGTAAATTGGCTCAACAGAAGGATTTGCCCACCTCACGATGGCTGACTGAACTTCAAACATGTTTGATTTTCTCCCGACCTTACGATTGCTCATCGGGAGCTGGTCGTGAGAGGCTGATCTCCCCTCGTTACCCCCTCTATACTACATGACACAGGACGCACGATGAGGATGAAACTCAGCCAGTTTAAAAAATTCTCGCACAACTGGAGAACCCGTCTCTAAAGGGCCAAAAAAAAATCATGCCGTGTACGCCCGGCTGTAGGTAAACTACAGTTAGCACCTAGATGCTAAGTATGAAATTTACAACCAAGGTTTGAACAGCAGCCGCAGATTTGCTAAACTTTCAGTAACTAATATTCCTTTAAGCTGTGTTTTCTGCTTTAAACAATGACACTGCTTCTGCTACTGGAATATGCACATTATTGACCCTTTATGATAGGAATGGAATAAGAAAACATCTTGATTGGATGTTATTAGATCTCACATTCAGCGTGCAGACCTAATACAACTCTGGCTTATACGTTTTCTAGGGGTACATATCAACTGATCACTTGATGAACTTTATAAATTACTTTGAAAATGTTTTCATGATGTTCCAGCCGTTTGGCTGAGGCCTGAGCTTTGTTTCACCCCAGTAACAGACCACAAACTGCTGTGACAAAGAGCCTCAGGCCATCGCCGTTTCTTCTATGGACGCCATCACTATAAACATGAGGAAACAGTGGATTTATCTTCTCAAAGCTCTCCGCATCTCAGAGGGATGAAACATAGTTTAGCTGCCATTCGGTTTGTCCATCAGAACGAATTCTGTAAGTAACCCCTACACAAATAACCGATGCCAATCCTCCAGCATATGATGATGATAGTTTTTCTTATAAATCCTTGTCCACATTACAATGCCTGCAAGCTGCATTCTTGCGGCATGTGTGCATTCACAAATACAGGATAATCCATCACTTTCTGCTTCAACAGTTCAAGACTTGATGACACAGGTAACAGGTTGTTCAATCGCACTACAGTATCATGGTTTAAGGCAGAGCATATTGCTGTTATGAAGGCAAGAGTTGGCAAATCCAAATCCAAACATGGCAGAGCAGGAGGATGCACACTTGGCTGCTGTCATCGCCTCTGTTTTGTCAGAAGCCAATACATCATCTTTAAAAGAACAGCAAGAGTGGAAAAGTTGTTGTGGTTTCTCATGGCGTCTGATACCATTTCATTTGTTAGCGTGATTGGCTAAAAACAAACCTTGGTAGGCGGACACAAGGTGTCGCTTTGTCCAATCCGGTCAGAAGGTTCTGAAGCCGAACAGATTTGATCAGAATGAATAACGTGTAGATCTAAACTTAAAGCTAAGCTTTGTCAGTCTAAAGTTTTAGATTCCATTTTCCTTTGCAGATGTCAACTAAAACTAAATGGGTGAAAAAAGAAAGAAAAAAAAGAACTCTCTCTAGAGTGAGTATACGAAACTAATGCTGTAATGAAAAGTTTCCTAGTTAGACAGACTTTGACACACAACAACCTATTAACTTCTAAACACATGATCTAATATTAATTTTGGTCTAAGCTAAAATGTTTAAGTCCTAAAACAACATCAGCTTTCAGGATTAACTAATACTGATATGAACCTGATACAATATCACCCTGAATTCTACTTTTATTACTCATTTTGTAGTGTAAGAAAAGGACCGATAAAGTGATATTACTCAAAGACAGTCAACAAAATTAGACATGAGGACAACTGATCCATTTATTTTTTTTTTTAAATAAGTTATAGAAACTTTAAAGAGAAGCAGGACATTCCTATCAACTAGCTTAGATCTGAGACTTTTAATGCAGGCTGATATATTCCAATGTTATTTCTATTTGGCTGATAGATTAAATCTGACACTGTGTGATTTTCAGCATTTTTCGATCGGGCCGACTTTCAGCCTGATTGTGAGTCGTGAGTGGTGTAGCGTACAGGGGGTTACGAGCAGCGATCAGCCTCTCATGACCACCTGCCGATCAGGAATCGTGAGTTTGTGGGCAAATCCCTTAGGACGCATGCGCAAAGAAGGATTCTTCTTTTTATTCTTCCTCTCAGATCTAAACACGGCAACATGGCAGGGATGCAAAGAGTGAGATGCAGTTCCGTCTGCAAAATTGGCAGACCGCAGCAGCCATGTTTGCTCAGCCACGTCTTTTTTTTTTTTTTTAAATACGTGGTCACCCTTTCTTACTAGGACTTTCAGCACAAAATTGCACAAATTGCCAAGGCAGCGCGGTTCACTATAGTGAGCTTAGTCGTACAGTGTGAGCAGCAGATGCGTGCAATGATTGAAAAAAATCGCACCGTGTACGCACGGTTTAAGATCTTATATAAATATTGGATTAGTAGAACTCAAAATTTTACTTTCTGATTAAATTATGTTAGCTGCGCTTCATTGCAGAGCAGCATAACTGTTCTGCTGTGCTCCAAAGGTGAGGATGCAATGATTAAGTGGGTATCTTTTTGCAAACTGTGTGCAGCATCTTAGGAAAAAAGAAATTGACAAAACAGCCAAACCTGTAGGTCCCAGATGGTTTGCATAGCAGAACATTCAACTTCTATACACTTTCCAGGTTTATTTTTCTGCATTTTGTATATTTAGTCGTACCTCCAGGTACACATCTTGCCTGTTTTTTACTGTCTTGACTGCAGTCACATATCCATCTCTCTGAGTCATCAGAGCTGCTCTAACTTATTTTTGAATGAAGAGCGTGCAAAAACGTTCAAATGAAACTTGTCTGTCCTCGAGTCCTGCAGGTTTTAGAGATTTCCCTGCTCCTGCACAGCTGAACAGGCCTTTGTTCAACAGGAATCAACATAATCAGCTGTGCTAAAGCAGGGAAACCTCTCAAACCTGCAGGACAACGGCCCTCGAGGACCGACTTTGGTGATGCCTGCTTTAAATTACAGCCATTTGTGAACCCCACAAGGTGCCCAATTGAAAACCTGGGTTAACTCAAACATTAATTATGTCCCTACTACCAATTACTTCTGCTTTGGGTTACAGGTTTTACTAAATAATAGTGAAAAAGCCTAGCTGGGATGAATGTCATAACCCTTCTGCTGGAATCAGAATATCTCCTAATAACTAAAACCTTTTTTCTCAAAATGGAAATCTGTTGCAAAACTTATTAAAAAACGCTTTACTTTCACACTATTCAAATGACCACAAAGGTTTTTTTTTTCCAACATCAAAAAACAAAGAGAAATCCCTTCATCTCGTTGCACGAGTCTGTCGCTCTTTAACTGCAGCCACCTCACCTCCATCCCTTTCTCTGACGCGGTGCGTGTGGACAGCCTTTGCTCTGCCGTGGCCTGCGCTGTCCCCGTGTTTGTTCTCCGGGCTGTCAGACCTCCTGAGCACCTTGCAAGGAGGAGTGACATCTGCAGGGTCGCGCGTCTTTTCGCGCCGATGTTCCCCTCCTGGATGGCTTTTGGATGAATATTTGAGAGTCTGGAAGCACCAAAACAAGGAACTTAGCATCATCTAGTTAGAAAAGTTGATTTTAGTCTAGAGAAAGTATTGGATCAAACTAATATATACATTTAACTGTCTTTACAGACAAATAGGTTGCTAATATAAAAAAAGGTTCAATAATCACCAATTTTGTGCCATCAATTATATCTTTTTTTCTGCTTTTCCCACTCAGACCCCAACTCACTTTAATTTTCTGCAAAAATTGCTCATAAACCTCATAATCTATTACCAAGTTTATATCCACTCAGCATTTAAAATGATAGAGTAGTGATAATTACGTTCAGTTAATTACATAAGGTAAACAACATATCCAAACACAGACGGCTACCTGCCTCTGCTGTCCAATAATAAGTTTATGGTTTTATTCAGTTAAAATAAGTGGCGGCCTTATACAGACATATGGACGACAGTTGAGTTAAAAGATAAGATGACTTTATCCTTAAAATGACAGATTGAGCTCGGGCCCTAATCGGAGCGGCTAGCAAAGAAGGCTAACTGTAGCTAGCTATCGTTAGCTTCGATCTGCACTGGAAACTCCCTCTGTCGTTTCTCTAAACCGCTTCTTTCGATACATTTGTGTCGCTATATGTTGTATCAACATTTAAATGTTTATGTTGTGGATATTTGCTATGCTATATCTACATTTTCGTGTAGGTTATCCACTACTTTTCGTGTTATTTTCCGCACTGAGGCCTGTGCTTTCTATCAGCCTGAGCTAGAGTGTCCATTTTAATCTTATTTGCTGCTAGCAGGCTAACAGGCTACGGCTAGCTAATAAGTACCTGATAGGGCTGAGAATCTCTTCGGTCGCACCTGAAAATAGAAAACAGTGTGTGAGAAACATTCAGTGCCACTGTCGAAAATAAACGACTTTGCAATGCTGCTGAAGCAGCACCTTTAAAGTTTCTAAACACTTATTTTGGTTTCGGCAAAAATGGCGGATAGTCTACGCGTAGCTACGAGGAAAAGGGGGAAAAAATCTGAATAAGTAACGTGAGAAAAGAATGTTTACCCATCGCCGAGTCTCGGTTGTTTCCTTGCATACATTACCATCAATGCCGTGTTAGTGTGCTTAGAGTGGGATGTGAAAGACTTGATAATGGCGCTATGTGTTCCTTGAAATTCGACGACCTGAAATCGTCAGTTATAGCAATGCTATCGGGAGCGCTGGTCTGAAGAGCGCCCTCCCCTCAGTCCAGCTCCCAATCTGAAAACACAGCTCAGCCAGATAGCAGCGGAACACAGCGGCTCAGCAGTCAGCCGGGTTGCCACATCGGAGAAAGAGACCCGTTCAGAATGCCACGCAACACCGTTACAAATTTAGGTATTCCTTTTATCCAATTCAATCCTCGCAGTAACGTTATTGTATTGTAAGGTTTTTGTATTACAACCGTAAATAATCTATACTAAAAATCATAAAGGGAAAACATGATCAGACAGATAAATAAAAAGAGTCTAAATAGAAATACTTTAGAAATAACCCAGACGTAAATTATGAGCAAACCTGGCAACCTTGTTGCTGCAACTCCTGTGATGCAAACATGTAGCCTACTTCTTACAAAACATGACGATGAATTTAAAAAGTGTAAATCAGTAGAGTATCATGTTATTTATTTTCCATCCCACCATTAATTTGAGAAAGAATACAATCCAGGTTTTAGGAAAAAAAAAGTCGAAAACAGTCGGTTTCTGTTTTGTGAATGAGGCAGGGAGTGAGCTTTTCCACTGGTGACATCTACTGGTGGAGTTTTCTTATTACAGGCACATTTCATCTTTAATTTATTTTTTTATTAATTTGGTGTTTATTCAGACTAATAATCATACAAATAACTGTACTATTTTAGAAAATTATTCTTTATTTTAGAAAAATCTTTAAGTAAACTTGATTTATTAACTAAAGAAGACCATATTGAGCTTTAATGTGGCCCCTCCCTAATACTCCCACTGGCTCTAATTTGTTGTTGATGGTGTTTATTAAACTATATACGACTTCTTCTGCAATAATAAAGCTGCATTTACAAAGATTGTAACTGAAAACGTTATTGCAATATTGAGCTTCTAGTGTTGTAGGGGAATTGTGTATGAAATCAGCCCCCATCTGATTTTTTTTTTTTTTTTTTTTTTTTTTTGTAGTAGCTGTATTGCATGAGTTTTTTTTTTTTTTGTTATTCCTGAATTTGTGCTGGTACTGTCCTCCACAGTACTTTGTTTTGGGTATGTGGCAATTTCTTTTTAATCGCAAACATGCAGAAGGTTACAGTATGCCTGTCTCTGTGATAATGCTCTATGTTTTCATGCATCAGTATATCTATACACAGATATTTGACTCGGTTCAGAATGGATAAGTGTCACACAAGGGCTGCTTGCCTGCTTCCCATTGTTAACAAACAATGTATCTCACATCGTATTCAAAGCTGAGGACAAAAGACCCAAGTGCCTCAGCATTTTGGTTCGCAGTGCACCAACACAGGATCGTGAATGGAGGGGGACATCTATTGTCAGCGCATTCACAAAAGCACAGATTTTTTTCGCTCTCTAACAAAGCCAGAGGACCACTGCAGTGCGGCCAAAGAGAAAAAGATAACTTAATTCAATCAGTTCCATTCATTTAATCATCCTGGCCACCTGTTGGTCTTTCCTGTCGTTTGGCCTCTAGGGGGCGATATTTCATCATTTTAATACTTCATAAAATTAGGGTTAATTTCAGCCCTTATTCATTTTTAATAGTGTTATCATGTTATTGTTTTATCATTATTGTTGCTATTACTATTATTAATATTATCATTATTAGTTGTAGTATTTGTCTGTCTGTCTGCCTGAGTTGCTGAATTTATAAAGAATAGTTATACAGAATTTCGCTATCCTTTTGAATGTTTAGCACTTAGTGTCATGAGTATAAATAACACATCAAAGTGAGAAAAAAACAAATGAAATTGCTCCATTACATTTAAGAATGCTCTTTTAACTAAGTCTTAGACTTAGACAACTTTTATACACAGAGTGTATACAAAATGAAATCTCATCTGTAGGGCTTTGATACAGTGAATGAGCAGCAGTGAATAGTGAAATTAAAATTTCCCAATCTTAAATTGCAGCAGTGATCAAATCTAAACATGGTGCAAAAATGCATTGATATGGAAGTCCAGGGCATTGCGTATCAGTGCATTTTTGCACAATTTATTTTTTCTCCTACATTGTTTACAAAGCTGCAAAAATGAAAAAAAATTATATATATATATATATATATATTGATGTTTCAAAATGAAGCCGCTTATGCTGTGTTGAACAAAACAGAAAATCCTGAATCGATTGTCATAACAATTCCAATCTTTGTCACAGCAGCTTTTAGAAAATTCATTTTTTCAATTTCCTTAAACCTACCATCAACTACACTAGTTTCAATATGTGTAAAAAAATATACAATTGTAATCTGATCGTATCAGAAATAATTAGTTTTTAATTCTTGAAGTATAATTGGTTCTTTAAATTTGGATCAGTACTTCATCACTTGAGGCCATTACCATTTATGTCCACCTGTAGTTCTTTCTCCTCATTTAACCTCTAGAGTGTGATATTTATCCATTGTATGACTCAATCTACAAAGCTCCACAGACTGTGGTAAATTAAAGTCAGTGGATTAATACATAATTATAATTAGTGGTCTTTGTGTCAGTAAAAGTAAAATTATATATATCAAATTAAATAAGTTACTTATAACGAGCAAATATTCTAACGGGTTAAATAATGATGTAAACATGTAAAAAAAAAAAAACAGCAAACAAATATGGCTGTAGAAAGGAAATACAATTTTTGTTTTATTTATTTTAATTAATAAATACTCTTCATAATCTCATTAAGACAAATGTAGCAAACGCTTTGTTTTCTTTGAGCCTCGGTAATTGATAGTAAAACCAGCCAATCAAAAAGCAACGCTTTTTCAGTAAGCCCGCCTTTAATACCTCTCAGCCAATGAACGCGCTTTATGGGCGGAGTCCGAAAACACCGCCGGACACAAGGCAGATCTGAGATCAGCGTTCCGGGTCGCCTTGTCTCCAAATACAACGATGTGTCCAAACACGTAAACCGCTTCCAAGTCAGCATAACAACGAAGCACTTTCTCCGCCGTGGGACAGTTGGCACCGTCGAAGCGTAGCATTTTGAAAGATTTCCCTCAGTGGAAGGATAAGAATATGCAGAGGAGAGCAAGAAACGGAGATATTCAGAGCAGGGAATGAAAAAGAGAAGGATTCTGTGTTCAGAGGAAGTAGAAAAGCTGTGAAGAAGATATCATTCAGCTCCGATACAAGTGAGTAGCCTGCGTTTGTTGTTTCCTCTTATCAACTTTTAAATTTAAAGCAATGAAAGCAATGTTGATGTTTACTGTCAGTTAAAAAAACACAACAAAAACAAAAACAATGACGTTGTTTTACTTTAATGTTATACCAGAGGCTAAAATAAATAGATTTTATAGATATAAAGAGTTTCTGCTGCTGCTTTTGGGCTAGAAATACAAATTTCTGCACAGAATGAGTATTTTAGATGTTGAAAGCAGCTTTTCTGAGAAAGACGTCAGAGGTGCTGTCATGTACAGCTCATAACATCAGAGTTTCCTCTCTACTTCCACTCCCTCAGCCTGAGCTCCTCCACTCCAGGAAGTGGACAGGGCTGCTGCTGCAGCTGCTGCTGCAGGGCTCAGAGGGAAAACCAAACCCTGCTGGGTGAAGTGAAGGTGTGTGAGGGCTCTGACTGGCCTCCCACCCATGGGAGACTGAACATTAACAGCCTGATTCATTTGCACCTCAATTCAGTTACTTTAAGAAAACAAAAACAGCTTGTTTTATTGCACCAGTGTAGCTGGGTTCCACTTCTGCACAGAGGCGTAGCCAGAAAATCCTACCTGGGTTGGCCAGTCAATGGCCGAAAGGCACCAGAACCTCAGGGTCAACCCGCACTGTTCCAACAGGATCGAGCACAACATCCATATTTTCTAGACAAACTGTAATTTCCTGCAGCCTTTGCTAACAAATACACAGATATATTTAAACATCTATGCTGTGTAAATAAAAGGTAAATATAGTGGACAAAAGTCTTTCAGGTTTGAGTTCTGGGATGAACATATTTTCAGAATCAGACGTACTTTAATAATCCCAGAGAGAATTACTTTTGTTACACGCTCCATATATATATATATATATCTATATATATATATATATATGTATATGTGTGTGTGTATGTATGTATATATATATATATATATATATATATATATATATATATATATATATATATATATATATATATCAGGGATGCACGATATTGGGATTTTGGCCGATATGCCGATATTTTAAAACTCATGTAGCCGATAACCGATATCGATACCGATGTTAAAGCTGGACAAAAACAAGTAGTCATTGAAAATAGCAGTTTTGTTATCCATTTCTGACACTTTGAAAAATAATATACTCAAATATATTTTCATATGCTGATATCAAATTGATTTTTAAAAACGCGGTATCGATCTATTTTACTTTCAAAATCTCGTCAAATTTCATTGTTCTGTTACAAACTCTCGTGATATTTTGCAAATTCTTGTGAGATTTTGTTAGTAAAATAGATCGATACCGCGTCAATATATCAACATATAAAAATATGGCAACATTTGGTGAATTTTCGGGGGATTTCGTAGCATAACGATGACATATAGCAATATTTCATTAGTAAAAGAGATTGATATGGTGTTTTTAAATGGCAATATATCAGCATATGAAGATATTGTGATATTTTAATGTATCAATATTTTTCCCTCGTCTTTAGAAGTTTTTAAGTCTGTAAAAAAAGAAGTTTTTGAGGAAGAAGAAGAAGTATTATTATTTTTTTTTTAGACTTTAGAAACTCAGAAGCTGCTCAAATATCGGGTTAAATATTGGTGGGGTGGCCGATGTCCGATATTCAGTTTTAAGGCCGATACCGATAGGGGGCCGATTATATCGTGCATTCCTAATAAATATATATATATATATATATATATATATATATATATATATATTTAACTATAAATCCAAATAAAGTGATAGTGATGTGCAAAAAAGTGCAAGAAATGAATGAATAAATGTCAATTACAGAGGGGGGTGTCTGAATCACTTGAGGGAGGCGTTATAGAGATTGATGACCACAGGCAGGAATGATTTCCAGTTGCGCTCTGTGGTGCATCTGGGTGAAAGGAGTCATCTGTTGAAGGAGCTCGTCTTCTGGACCAGTGTGTCATGGAGAGGATGAGGATGTGGAGAGGACCATTTTATCTTTACTTCAAATAATTCAAAATATAGTTCTGAAAAGAGCATGAATTCTCTTATCTATCATCTTTAATGTGTGTATATTGATGTGCATAATTAAAGGAATAGTACACCCAAAACATGATTAGCCTTCATTTTCTACTCACCCCCATGCTGAACAACACTCTGGAGTACTTTTTTGATATCTCAAATGCATCTGGAGATCTGGGAGGCTTCTTGCTGTCTGCTGACATTCAAATAATGGAGGTCTTTGGCGCCCGAGGCAGAAAGGTCCATAAAAGTCCACAAAAAACGTGTCAATATTCCTCCATACTGCTCGTCCAATGTATTCCAAGTGTCCTGAGTGGGTAGCATCCAGAATTTACTCGAAACGAAGTCATTTAGAATGTTTTTAGAGCATAAACAGTAGTGTATAGGATTCCCTGAAAGCGCGCACATGCGCGATCACGACACTACGGAAACCGCGGCAGACCAAACCAGATGAAAGTGCGCATTCAGCTCGGCAAAGAACTCATGCTCTTCCTCAACACTGAAGTCCTCAGACATTTTTCTTTCGTTGTTTCTTTCTTTGCACAGGTAAACAGCACATTTCTTCTTCTACGCTTGCATTATTGGCAGAGCATACGCTGAATGCGCACTTTCATCTGGTTTGGTCTGCCGGCTTCCGTAGCGTCGTGATCGCGCATGTGCGCGCTTTCAGGGAATCCTATACACTACTGTTTATGCTCTAAAAACATTCTAAATGACTTTGTTTCGAGTAAATTCTGGATGCTACCCACTCAGGACACTTGGAATACATTGGACGAGCAGTATGGAGGAATATTGACACGTTTTTTGTGGACTTTTATGGACCTTTCTGCCTCGGGCGCCATAGACCTCAATTATTTGAATGTCAGCAGACAGCAAGAAGCCTCCCAGATCTCCAGATGCATTTGAGATATCAAAAACGTACTCCAGAGTGTTGTTCAGCATGGGGGTGAGTAGAAAATGAAGGCTAATCATGTTTTGGGTGTACTATTCCTTTAACTACAGTGTTTCTGTATTGGCAAAGAAGTCATTAATCGATTCAAATCACGATTCACATGCCACAATGCGATTCTATCACGATGCATCATGATACTTGAAATATTGTGATGCATTGCGATATTTTCACTGAATACTGTAACAAAAGATACAGCCATTACCAGTGGCTGACTGGCTGGGTATGATCTGGATAGTGTCTTCAATTGATACATAACTGAAAGCAACTGAATTTATACATAGCTGTATTTATTAAAATGACTTTTGGAGGTATTGCTATGAAAACAAATACTGGACACAAATATTACTATTACTGGCATGGACACACTGACAAAATGATCTTAGGATTCATCAAACTTTAAATAACAAAATAAGGATAATCAGTGCCATTTACATGGCCTCTGTGGTCCTTTAAACCAATGAAATAAAAAACATTCAAATGTATATTTCCTCTTTTGCAAATTACGTGCATCATATCAATTTTGTTTTTACCTTCTTTGTTTTTAAAGCCAGAATGCATCCAAGCATCTGACTTTAAATGTGATGGAGCCGGGGGGCGAATTTTCTCAGTCTCCTCCATATTTTGTTTACGAATGACTCGTCTCAGTATCCCGAGGCCGGACATGCTTGTGACACAAAGCAGCGGGCGTCAACACATGCGCAGCGACATCTGCTGGACAGGAAGTTGTATTCCACTTGATCTGGCTGATGTGCGCCAACCATTATTGTATTTTATTTGTTCATTTATTTATTTTTTTAATAATCGATTCTTGCCTTCAAGAATCGATGTAGTAGATCACAAAAATTAGAATCGCGATGCATCGTCATAACGATTGTTTTGCACACCCCTAGTTTCTGTTGTCTAGTATGTGTTAATATATGAAAATGTTTGAATGTTTTGAATATTCCCCTTCAGAGTATTGCTGCTGCAATCGTCTGTATTACAGAGAAAAGATGGCAGGAGACCACCTAGCTCCATCCCTGCTTCTGCATCTGTTTAATATGATACTCTGTATTTATGTGTGGTTCTAGACAGGGGTCAACGGGAGCCAGAGCCCCTGTAGATCATGTCCTGGCCACTGTTTTGGCTCCTGAAGACATGGTACTCAAAAAAATTGTAATGATGGATGATATGCGAAGGAGCAGACATGGTTACTGATAGTTCCTTTCATAATTCAGGAATGCAACATATTTTTGAATTATTTTAAATGAAAATTACAAGATTAATTCAAATCAAATAACTTAAAAATGTTAAATTCAGCTGGATCTATTTCATTTTTTTCATTATAAATTCTTTTTTACTAATTATTTAAAAACAATGAGGTAATAGGAATGCTACATATTTTTGAATTATTTTAAATGGAAATTTAAAATAAAACCAGATTTATTGAAATCAAAGAACTTAAATTAGAAGTGTTAAATTCAGCTGGATATTTTCCCTTTTTTTATTATTTTTTTTTTACCAATTCTGTTTTACTAATAATAATAAAAAAAGGTGATAATAATACTACATACATACATGTATAATAATAATAAATATTGTTTTAAATATTTTAAATGAAATTAACCAGATTTATTCAAATAAAAGAACTTACAACTGTTAAATTCAGCTGGATCTTTTTTTTAAACTAATTTTGTTTTAGTAATTATTTAAAAACAATAAGGTGATAGCTTCAGTTGTATTGGAAAACAAGTTTTTCTTGAGTTCTCATTCAGAATTTATAGAAAACGGTAATTTTAACTTAAATTAAGTCACAAATATGTTAAACCCCTAACTTATGAATGTATATTGACCTTATAAGACATAGAATTGTAATGAAACCTAATTGAAAAGAAATTTTACTTCATGCAGACCATCTTAATATTTATTGAATCCTTTGCCCTGTTTTTTTATTTCATGCTTTTCTGTGCCCCCATGAAAACATGCTGGCCCCCCTCCTGGCCCCCTGGTACATTTGTTCTAGAACCGCCACTGCAGAGCTGTTTCTGCTCCAGCACTCCTGATTTAAGGAATGGATCCACCTTATCAGGTTATAATTCTACAGATATGTATGCTGATTTAACTGCGGTGTGCTGAAACGGGGAGCACCAGGTCCCCCGGTCTCCTCTGACATAGATGGAATGTCGCTTATTGTGTTCAAGTCACAATTGCTCTTATATGGTTCCTTCAAACAGATGACACCATTGTTTTTTTTAAGACGTTGGCAAAAAAAAAAGCATGAAACAAAACACACGACAATAATTTATCATTTAAATAATAATAAGAGAGCCACAGGACCAATTAACTATTACTCTGCACTGTGGAGTGCAGAGTAATAGAGTAATATGGAGTAACATTTCTCCATCATTTAGTTGTTGTCCCAATTAAAAATCTGTATTCTTGGATTAAAAATGTTTCATTTATTTAACTAAAATAAAAAAATAAAAAATCCCCTAGCATAAAAAAAAAAAAAGCAACTGATTTAATTAAGTGCCTAAAAAATATCTTTTGAATAATAAAGCTTGCGTTCTTTTCACTCTAAGCCCCATACAAAGAATCACTCTTTACCAATAAAAATGTAAAAGTCCAGCAGACCAATAGATATATGGAAGAAAAACAGTCTCAGCGGGAACAGCGCTGAGTGCAGCCATTGTGTCACGTGATCAAATGAGCTAATTTCATTGGCTAGGAGCTGCCCGACTCTATCGAGTGTAGATTGCTTTGGCTTAAGTTCACCAAAAGGTCAACACTTTTGCAGCTGATTTTTTTGCAGCTGAATTTTTGCAGCTGAATTTTTGCAGCTGAATTTTTTGCATCTGAATTTTTTGCACCTGAATTTTTTGCACCTGAATTTTTTGCATCTGAATTTTTTGCATCTGAATTTTTTGCACCTGAATTTTTTGCATCTGAATTTTTTGGACCTGAATTTTTTGCACCTGAATTTTTTGCACCTGAATTTTTTGCACCTGAATTTTTTGCAGCTGAATTTTTGCCGCTGAATTTTTGCACCTGAATTTTTTGCACCTGATTTTTTTGCACCTGAATTTTTTGCACCTGATTTTTTTGCACCAGATTTTTTTTGCACCTGAATATTTTGCACCTGAATATTTTGCACCTGAATATTTTGCACCTGAATATTTTGCAGCTGAATTTTTTGCACCTGATTTTTTTGCACCTGATTTTTTTGCACCCGAATTTTTTGCAGCTGAATTTTTTGCACCCGAATTTTTTGCACCCGAATTTTTTGCAGCTGAATTTTTGCAGCTGAATTTTATGCAGCTGAATTTTTGCAGCTGAATTTTTGCAGCTGAATTTTTTTTATGGTGAATTTTTACCAGATAAAAATTGAGTGTAAGGAAGTAAATGTCTAAAAAAATTCAGTTTTTAAAATTCGGTGTTAAAAAAAGGCAGATTCCAATGAGACTGTTTTTCTTCCATATAGATATGCATCTTTGCTTCTCACTCCAGAGGAAAGAGTCTCCAGAAGTGAAGAGAATACAAAATGTGAAATGCAGTTTAAAACAATTAAATTAAAGAAATTATTTGGAAAGTAAATGAGGTATTTTTCAGAACTTTTGTTTTTTACAGTTGTAGAGCGATAGATAGAATCCTGTCGTGCATATCTGAGGAAAACTTCGGCAAGATTCCAGAAACCTCTATGATTTAACCGCTGCTCTGCTCCGTCATTCCGCTCCCACTGGGAGTAACCCAGTTCTTCCTCTAAACCTTGAGTACAGAGAGGTGGGAGGCCTTCAGTCTGCATTCCAACAGGACAGATAGAGTCTCCCAGGAGACTTTGATTGTAAGTATTTTAGCCAAGTTCATTACTGGAGCTTGTTGGGGAGGCGAACACCCTAGCATCCTGGCATGATTTCATTAAGCCTTTCAAATAATGAATGAGTTCCTCTAATGACTGAGGGTGTTAAGCTGCAAAGGGTTTACTGCCTGGAAATCAGCTTGCCGGCTCTGACTTCTGTCACAGCTTGTGGCAACAAAAACACACACTTGGCTGTTGGATGGGTGGGTGCACACAGTCCTAGAATGTGTCAGGGTTGGCAGGAGTCGGGGAGAGGGGGGGTTGTGTCCCTGACAAAACCCAGAGCAGGAGAACTTACTCCTGCCTGTTATCTAGACAGGTGTCTGAGTTTGACTCCTGCATAGCTTTCATTCCCAGAATTTGACCCTAGATTGGCCAGACATTAAAAATGGAAAATAGAGTCGTGGGAACTGAGAGCGCCATCGCCAATAAGTCCAGCCAAGCAACCTGCTGATGGAGTCGAATGCCTTCTGTTGTTGACGCACCCGGGGCTGTGTTGATTAGAAATACAGGAGAAGAACTCATGACAAGGGAATAAAAGCTAAGAGCTGGCTTCAATAACTGCTTGTCAGCAAGACGGCTATTTTCTTGGGGCTTAAGCGTGGGTGGGATTCAGTGCTATAAGACGCCTAATCCAAGTGTTAGTTCTGATTGCTATCGGCTCAATAAGAATCCTGAAAACCTTTGAAGGCAAATGTTGACACTTTGCTGTTCAGTCAGGTTTTCTTTTCATGCGTTCCTTTAAAAATATCCAATTTAAACAAGAATTGTTGCATATAAACCTCCCAAGAGATCCAGAGTTAATGAGTAATGGTTCCTCTGATCATTACAGACGACCCTATAGGCTGATATTTTAATCACCCTGGTTGTGAAATGAAACCATAGCTTTGCTTCTTCTTTAGGCTTTAAGAGCTTTCCGTGCGTGAGTGTCTCTGAAATTTTAGGGGAAGTTTTACAGTTAGCAGTGGCTAAACATGGCTTCGCATGAAATATGAATACAAGCAGGCTATTACTTACTTTAAGACCTTGTACATTCACTCTGCAGAGGCCTTGAGGCATCTACTCTTCGGCTACGTTCACACTGCAGGCTTTGATGCTCAATTCCGATTTTTTTTTTTGTGAAATCGATTTTTTTTTGGTTTTGTGTTGCCGTTCACATTTCCAAATATACGACTTGTATGTGATCTCCTGTGTGAACTGCAGTCATACAATGCAAGTGTCCTGCATGCGCAGTAGAGGACGCAATGACATCACAGGGCAGCATGCTCTGTGTTTACGGAAGTAAACATGGATGGTAGTGCCGGCGCGCAACTAGCGATCTTTCCAAACCATAAAAACACAATCTTTTCAAGATGGTTAAACATAAATACTGCTCTTAGCATCATCGTCCACCATGGTTGTTGTTTTTCTTGCTGCTTCTTCATAGCAGGACCCAGAATAGGGACCTTTGTCGGATATTAATGGCGTTCAGGTCAGATGAATGCGACCTGGCCGTTTAGACACAGGTCGCATTTGAAGAAGATCAGATTCTTATCGGATTCAGGACCACATAACCAAGTGGCCTGGGTAGCATTGGAAAAAAATCGGATCTGTGTTGTTCAGACAGCCATGAAAAGATCAGATACAAGTCGTATATGGGCAAAAAAACAGACTCGGGACACTTTAGGCTGCATTGTGAACGTAGCCTTAGATTCCAGGAAACTTTAAATGAGGTGTAAATGTTTAGTTGGGAAACCCATCAAGCTTTGCTTCTCCCTATGTAGTTCTTAGTTTGTGTGCAGTGTGAACACCCATTTTTCTTAAGTCTCCCTCCTGCAGTAGATTGTGGACTTTCTTGTATTATCATACTGTGGCATAGTGTGAGTAACATAACAGCATTAAATGGAGAAAAACTAAAGAAAGAATCAACTTTTATTGTCATTACATTCTCAAGTACAAAGCAACAAAATACACTCTCTGCATTTAACTCATCCCCTTGTGGAGCAGTGGGCTGCCATTGTGTGGCGCCCAGGGAGCAGTGTGGGGTTAGGGTCTTGCTCAGGGACCCATAGTGCAGGCTTTGGGGATTGAACCAGGTACCTGCAATGTTCTCGGAGCACAAGCGCGCTGCTCTAACCACTAGGCCATCACTCTCCCAAAACAAAAGCATTTGGTTGGAATATATTTTTAATAAGACGTCCGTTTTTAATTAATGCTGTTATTTCCAAACACAGAACGAGGAACAACTGAGTGGTTATGGATGCAAAAATGTTTTCCGTCACACTCTTCTTATGCTTTAAAAAAGGGGAAGTTTAATATTTTTCTATTCTATTCTATTCATAAAGAAGTTCTACCCCTCCTTCATTGCTGCACACAAATGGTTAGCTTGCTAAAGGAAGGCTACTACCAGAGAGCAGCTTAGCTTTATATGCTTTAATGATTTGGAAACACTAGTTTTAACATGTTTTTTTTTTATGGAGAAAGCCCACCTAAAAATGTCACCTGTGCAGTCAGTTCATGAAGTTTATGATCTTACTAAAATATTCTCTACTTGTCTGGAGTGGCAGCATTAACAGCAAGCTGACAGCTTAATGAGGAAGTAGAAAATACAGCTGTTTACAACTTTATCAAAGCCTCTTAATGCTGTTCCAGAGCAACAGTTTCTTTCCTTGAGTTTTTCTGCAACCTGTTGATAGTGATGATATTTATGAGCTAAATCACTGGATGTCTGGAGATGTTTATATCTGCAAACCCTCGCCAGCAGTAGCTGGATCTCTCGGCGTAGTAAAACAATTTCCTAGTGCAGAGTTCACAGATTAGCGGACCAGGGTCCAGATCCGGCCCCACCTGCTTGCTAATCCGGACCCAACTTGATCTAAAACATTATAAATTACTGCATGTTGTCCAACCACAGTGTCTAAACGTCACTTGCACTGCTTCTCCTGTTAATACGGTAAAGCCATCCGTAGCGTCCGGCTCCAGGCTGCACGTGATCCAAATGAGCCAATGAGCTGCTGTAAGTCTGGGTTGCTGCTGCTGCTACTTTTAGACACAGCAGGCAAACATGTGGCAAGCCGGGCGATGGGAAAGAAGAAGACGATGAGAAAAAGAGAGCAGAGAAAGTGTGGACTGTGTGGTGAACTAGTGACAAAAAAGTGCAATGGTGTGCTCAAAGATGACCTTGCACATTTTGTGTTTTATAAAAAAAAAAAAAGTGAGTCAGGAAATTGTCTATATATCAAACTGAAAGATTATTTTATTCTCTACTTCAAAAACAATTTAATTTTTATTTATTTATTTTTTATAATTTTTATTTTTAAACGTTTTCACAGTATCAAGACATATATAAACACAAACATAAACATATATGGGAAGTATGCCAATATTCGCAAGACAAGGTTTTAAGTAGGGATGCACGATATAATCGGCCCCCTATCGGTATCGGCCTTAAAACTGAATATCGGACATCGGCCACCCCACCGATATTTAACCCGATATTTGATCAACTTCTGAGTTTCTAAAGTCTAAAAAAAAAATACTACTTCTTCTTCTTCCTCAAAAACTTCTTTTTTACAGACTTAAAAACACCATATCAATCTCTTTTACTAATGAAATATTGCTATATATCATCGTTATGCTACGAAATTCCCCGAAAATTCATGAAATGTTGCCATATTTTTATATGTTGATATATTGACGCGGTATCGATCTATTTTACTAACAAAATCTCACAAGAATTTGCAAAATATCACGAGAGTTTGTAACAGAACGATGAAATTTCATGAGATTTTGAAAGTAAAAAAGATCGATACCGCGGTTTTAAAAATCTATTTGATATCAGCATATGAAAATATATTTGAGTATATTATTTTTCAAAGTGTCAGAAATGGATAACAAAACCGCTATTTTCAATGACTACTTATTTTTGTCCAGCTTTAACATCGGTATCGATATCGGTTATCGGCTACATGAGTTTTAAAATATCGGATATCGGATATCGGCCAAAATCCCAATATCGTGCATCCCTAGTTTTAAGTACAGAAACGTATATTCATACAAAATCTGACCTTAAGGGTTTTATGTACTCAATCCATTTAGTCCAGATTTTGTAAAACATGTCCTTTTGCATCCTGAGGGAAAAAGACAACTTTTCCATGACACATATTTTGTTTATTATATTGATCCAATCCTCAATAGTTGGAGGTTCCACTCTCAGCCATTTTCTTGTGATGGCCTTTTTGCATGCAACAAGTAATCTTTTAATAATAATAATAATCATACATTTTATTTAACAGCGCCTTTCTTGACACTCAAGGTCACTTTACAAAAAATGCAAAAGATAAATAAAGAGAAAGATGAAAATACAAAATACAGATACAGGAACATAAAAACAATTATTGATTGTTATTCCAATTTGTCACAGAAATATCACCCAAATACAGTGTTTCACATTTAAGGGGAATTTTAGTACCAAATACATTATTAACATATTCACCTATCTGTGTCCAATAATTAATTATAACGTGATAATCCCAAAAAATATGGAAGTGGTAGGCACCAGTGACCCCACATAGTCTCCGACATGCGTCTCCACCACCTTGATGACGTTTCTGGATAGGCGTAATAAAGTACCTGATCATGTTCTTCCAGCTGAACTCTCAGCCATGCATTCGACCCTGTTATTGTCCACTGAAACTGACATATCAAAAACAATTTAAGATTTTTTATTTAAAAATTAAATGTAGAGCATGGATGCATAAACACCTGCATTTCATTTCAGTGTTAAATCCTGTTTAAAGTAACGGATTGTAATTAAAAACATCTCCAGACCTTCACTAGGTGTTGATTTTCTTTTATTCGGAACCCACTGATTTTTAATTGTTTGCCCACATCCTAGATGCAGACAGGAAGCTAAAAATGATGTATTTTGGCTCCGTGGACCTCGCAGACACGTCGAGCATAAAACAAGCTTAAAGCTTAAGACCTACTCCGTTCAAGACCTGAAAACTGACAACTTAGTTTGAGACCTGAGGGTGCCCACAAATGTACCCCTGCATATGTATGCCAACATCATGTATGCCAATTTTAATTTCCCCAGTGAAATTCTTTATGTATCTGTCTATCCATCTCATTTTCCATTTATAATCATAATCCTTTCCTTCACTGTCACTAATCTCTGAGTGAATAGCAGACTTGTGAGCCCTCTGCTGCTCTGGATCACAGATGGAGATTAAAATCATGAGCTTCCAAGGGTCTCTGTAAAGGTTATGTTGGAGGGTGATGTGCATCGCCAGTATTGGCGTTGGTGTTGTGTTGTTTTGCCCCTGCCCACCCGGTGGAGGTGTAGGGTTGCTCCACCCTAGCCTCTGCAGCGCTGCGAAGGAATGAGCCCACCCAGCAGATGTTGGCTATCAGACACCAACTCTGGCAGCCTAGCAAAGCTCCGGCTCGAATACATGAAACCGCTGCGCTCACTGTGCAGACATGCTGGCCTCCTGACTCACAGTAGGCTGTGTTTTCATGGAGAAAGCAGCGGGACTTTATGAATGGCAGCAGCATGAATATAAGCACTTGTTGTGGGCAGAGCAGTCAGGCATTGAACCCTTGGGGAGAAGATTAGACTATAATGTGTTACTGTGCTGGTCCTGACATGAATGCTCTGAAAGTGTGCTGTTCTTTTGCACTCATTCTTGTCTTGACACAGTTTCAATATTGATTTTAAGGCTTGCCAAGCTCTGATGTACAAGGAAGCAGTCTGAGTATAGAGTTTTACTTTTAAATTGGCCCCGTTGGTTCCAAGGACGTAGGTTTAAACTCAACTTTGGTAGGGACACTTTTGGTCTTAAGTTGAATTGGTCCGATGTCTTTGGCCCTACGCATTACGCATACTCCAATTTTTTTAATGCTTGCCGTAAGCATCAGGGCGCATTTCGTTTAAAGAGAAAACAGCATTTTTTGCTACATTTATACAAATCTTATAAGGACTACACACACAAGATGCTGTTTTTAATGTTTGAAGCATGACTGGCTTGGAATAATGTAAAATTGGGACAACCTTAAACTTTGAAAGGGGTTCCATTTGAACCAGTGACTAAGACGGAAGGTAAATACAAGCCTTTTTAACCAAATATAGTCTAAATATGTCTTTTGTATGTGTATTTATCCAGTGTTTTCTATGGGTAATATGCAGAGGTAAACAGAGGTAAAACCCACTCTTTTTTTTTTGACCTGATATGCTGACATTCTCTTTATTGTAAAACAAAGCTAAATAACATATTCAAGGGACTGCAAATAGAGTTATTGTATTTACATGGGTGTGGGAACTATAAGAGGAACTGACACTGAGCATTTAAAATATTGACTTCAATATACAAGTTGTGAGAAAAGAAGCGACTGCTGCAACAATGCTGTATTGTAAATTATAAACATGTTCTTCACATCGAATTGTTGGTAGGGACAAATAGGTCGGGCCAAACTTTTGGTAGGGACATGTACCTATGGTCCCTATTAGGGATGCACGATATAATCAGCCCCCTATCGGTATCAGCCTTAAAACTGAATATCGGACATCGGCCACCCCACCGATATTTAACCCGATATTTGATCAGCTTCTGAGTTTCTAAAGTCTAAAAAAAAAGAAAAATACTACTTCTTCTTCTTCCTCAAAAACTTCTTTTTTACAGACTTAAAAACTTCTAAAGACGAGGGAAAAAATATTGATACGTTAAAATATCACAATATCTTCATATGCTGATATATTGCCATTTAAAAACACCATATCAATCTCTTTTACTAATGAAATATTGCTATATGTAATCGTTATGCTACGAAATCCCCCGAAAATCCACGAAATTTTGCCATATTTTTATAAGTTGATATATTGACTCGGTATCGATCTATTTTACTAACAAAATCTCACAAGAATTTGCAAAATATCACGAGGGTTTCTAACAGAACGATGAAATTTCACGAGATTTTGAAAGTAAAATAGATCGATACCGCGTTTTTTTAAATCAATTTGATGTCAGCATATGAAAATATATTTGAGTTTATTATTTTTCAAAGTGTCAGAAATGGATAACAAACTGCTATTTTCAATGACTACTTATTTTTGTCCAGCTTTAACATCAGTATCGATATCGGTTATCGGCTACATGAGTTTTAAAATATCGGCATATCGGATATCGGCTAAAATCCCAATATCGTGCATCCCTAGTCCCTATGCAAACCTACGCCCATGGTTGGTTCTTAATTTCACATGGAAAGCCTTTTCTAATATAATGCACATTGAGGAATTTTCTCAGTTAAACAAAATAATATAGATTTAAGCTTGTTTTCCAAAGTCTTCTTAGTTTCAACACCTCTGCATGTTGGCATGTAACCAATTGGTCAGGAGTGCGTAAGGACCAATTGGTTTTCATGGCTAACATCAAGCTTATTTGTCAGACACTGGTTAATTTATGAGTGTTTTTATCTCATGGCTTCAGCGTGTTCCCTGTATGGCAGCCCTGTGAATAATTTAATATACTTGAAGCATACGGAGCCAAAATAGCTCCGAAGTGTGTCTGTAAATCACATCTGCTGATTAATACATCTTTTTATATATAGAAAGAAGGGATGCACCAGTCAGATATTTGGCAGATTGATGATTTAAAATTTTTGTTAAACTCAAACCTCCCTTTAGAAAAATACACTTCAGCTGTATTCCAAATATTCCTTTCACCTATTTTTACCGTAATTGTCTATGCCAAGTGTGTGTGATTGAGAGAAGTTGCTAAATACAACAAAAACCATTTTAAAGGTAAATGGATTTATGATGACACTGGAATTGGCAAGGTATTAGCTCTACCTGTGAACACAACTCTTGTATATTTCAACTGAAATAATTGGGAATGGCTCTACCATTATCAGGTTTACATACAACCTTTTGGTACTACTGTGAAGGTAAACGATGAAAGAATATTTTCCAATGGAACCAATGCCACAGCTTTTTGTGTTTCTTTTTTATTTGTGTTTAAACATATAAGAAAAAAAATCCCATTTGTTTAACCTTTCCTTAAGTTTTTATCAAAATGTAAAATAAAAAACGACTTGAGGGTCCCTTGAAAAAACTAGAAGTTACCAAAAGTTGTAGTCATCAACATCTTTACAACTGCAGCAAATTAGGACAGAACTGGTTGAAGCACATTTAATCCCGAGTGGTTTTGGTGGGTCATTGTGAAAGGCGGAGCTTTTAATTTGACACAGTACCAGATGGTTTTTCACCTCACAGGGGAATTTTGGTCAAATGAATATGCAGATTTCCAATGACCTACCTATGACGGAGTCTTTGGTCATGATATTTTCGCCATATACCACAATATAAAGCACAAAGATGGAAATTCTTCCACTTGACAACGTCCAATAAAACCATTCAGTAGGAAGTTGGAAATGTATAATGCTCTAGTTTTCCCGGATACCAGCCATGAGGGACGGTGTGTTAACGTTTTTGTGCCGCTAAGCGATTTAGTGAAATTACAGTTTATATGGTAAAATTAGGGATAAACAATTCTGCCAAGGATCAAAATTGCGATTTTTTTTTTTTTCCCAGCTACTATTCTTATTTCAATTATATTTTGATTAGCAATATTGTCCAGGGACTATTGTTGCAGGACTATACTGATACTGTTTTGTGGAAAAGGGCTTACTTCTACTCGCATCTATAGGTCTGTGTGCTAGCTGCAACTCTCTTCCTTTTTGTCTGGCTGGAAATCCCCTTTAAGCCGGTCATACACTCAGTTTTTTTTTTCCGCTTTTCTGGCTTATTCTCTAATTGTGCAAGAATATTTTGAGCGGGTCGACTTTCAGCCTGATCGTGTAGTGTACAGGGTGTAACGAGGGACGCTCAGCCTCTCATGACCACCTTCTGACCAGGAATCTTAAGGTCGGGAGAAAATAAAGTTTGAAATTCAGCCGGCCGTCGTAAGATTGCATCAGAATGTTGTTCGGCACAGTGTGAGAACATGCGTCATGAGCTGTGAACTTTTAAACCCCGTGGTTTGGTCGTACCGTTTGAGCTGTAGCTGCGTGCAATGATCGAAAATAACACACAGTGTATGCCCGGCTATTACCGCCACCTAGAGGCCTGCAGTAAGAAAGCAACTGTTTTACTTCTGTTAAATGTAATGTTTGGTTGGAACATTGCATTTGGGTGAATTCGGACTATGATGCAAATGCATTTAATTGGCTAAACGTAGTTTATATTGCTGTAAACCAAATGTAATTTGGAAAAAAAAAAAACTAATTGGATTGCTTGCTTTAAAAATATTAAAGCCTTCCTCTAGGATTTTTGAGAAAAAATGTGTATCATGTTTGCTCAGCTTAAACAGAAGTTGGACATTGCCCTCTGAGCCTCCTTTAATAGCCCTATGGTGCTCTGGAGGTTTTAAAGAATACAGACCCTAAGCTTAAATGTAGGAGTTTTAAAAGGCTGGCAGATTTTAATTCAGTACTTCAAGAAAAAAGCACAACAATAAAAACTTTAAAAGTATGATACATGGCAACCGTGCTGTAGTACCTTCAGTCATCAAGGTATCTGCTCCAGAGCATTCAGCTCATTCCCCAGTCCAACACAATCTCCTAATGGTGCGTAACAAATAATCTCCTTTGCCAGGTGGTTCCTTTTCATGACTTAAATGTCCATCCGTCCGTCCGTCCGTCCGTCCGTCCATCCATCCATCCATCCATCCATCTTCCTCCGCTTATCCGGGGTCGGGGCGCGGGGGCAGCAGCTTAAGAAGGGAGCCTCCTCCCGGTGGGACGTGCCTGGAACACCTCACCAGGGAGGGGTCCAGGAGGCATCCTAATCAGATGCCCGAGCCACCTCAACTAGCTCCTCTCGACTTGGAGGAGCAGCGGCTCTACCCCGAGTCCCTCCCGGATGACCGAGCTTCTCACCCTACTTCTAAGGGAGAGCCCAGGCACCCTACGGAAGAAACCCCATTTCGGCCGCTTGTATCCGCGATCTCGTTCTTTCGGTCATGACCCAGAGTTCATGACCGAAAGAACGAGATCGCGGATACAAGCGGCCGATATGGTAATGACTTAAATGTAATTTATAAAACCATGTAAATAATGGGGAGTGGGCGCCTAGTGGTTAGGGCATAGAGCTTGGAATCCTGAGTTCTGAGTTCCACTGCCCCGATTGCTCCCTGGGTGCCGCACAATGGCAGCCCCCTGCTCTCAAAGGGGATGGATTAAATGCAGAGGTAAACTTCTTCAATGTGAGATCACTAAAGTTCAATTATTATTTTTATGTACTGTGTAGCAGTGTGAATAAACAGCCAATGTTTAAGTGAGTCTTTCTGGCTGCTTCCTTTAGGGGTCTCCACAGAAAGTCAGTACAACCTGCACACAGACTTAGTAGAATGTTTACACCCTTCGCCCTTCCTGCAGCAACCTGGATTCGAACTCTGGTTCCTCGTGTCAAATGCAGGCATATCCCGCTACATTAAGGGGAAAGGAAAACCAGACTGGTTCAAGCGGACAGTTGTCCATTCCAGTCTCAAACCATCTTATTGGTGCGTTGGTGAAGGGTGAAAACTTCCAGCTAAACAACCATCTGACCTCATTTCTTGATGTTTACATCATCTATGGATCTATGCAGCTCTTCATTAATGGTCCATGAGGTTACAGAATCCTTTAAGTTTGTGTTGACATCCAGAATACCTCTTGGCTACCTTACACCAGTGGTGACCCATGTTTTTCCTCCCTGCCTTGATCTCTCTAGATGACAGCAGTTGGAGCACCAGCAGTAGACTGTAATTTATGTGAGGGTAATTTAAGCCTACTTGTGGTCTAATAACAACTCCGTGCCAACAGCGTCTGCCTTTAGCACGTTGCTGTGAGCGCTGCAAATGACAGAGGTCACAACATTTTCATGACACATTATCTTGTGGACTTTTTGCACAACTTTTCGTAGTTCGCCTCTAGCGTTACTTTTGTCTTTCCTCTGCTGCTTTCTCACTTTGATCAGCCTCTGCCAAGGGATCTTCCCCTTCATTCCTTGGCTTCCTTTGGCTTTGGCTTTTCTTCAATTTTATGGGGGAAAAACTAAAGGAAACTCAGATGTTGTGGTACCATTCTTTTCTGGTATTTAGTAAGACACGATGGACGACTTCTGATTTGTTCTTAAATACCTCTCCCAGATTGTTGATCTTCTGTTTCTTTGATGTTATAGTATGCGATTAGACTAAGGAGAATTTTGATTTTAATTTTTCAAATGGATGGCAAGCAGACTTTCTTGGAAGCAATAAAATGTTTTTTTTTTTAAGACTAAATCATGCCTCTGTGTTTGGGACCTCCCACTAGTTTCTATGCCTATGGCCACCACTTCACAGCCTCATATGCTGCATGTTCATCTGTCTTTAACCACTCAACCAATTTATTTGACTGTCCCCAACTCTATGGGATAGGAAAATCTATTCTGATCTTTTCCCTTGGCAATTGTTTATCGTTATACCACCGGATCAAGATGTGCATCTATTCCACTGCTGCTTGTTAATTGAAATTAGTCCACTTGCACTATGAACACCACATTAACTGTATATTAAAACCATTAAATGTGCTGTTTTTTTTACTTTTTTTTTTCTGGGAAAAAAAAGGTAAACCTAGTCAAGCCCATTTTTTTTTTTTTTTTTTTTCTATCCCAGTGATAAATATTTTCATGTCAGCCATGTAGAATGCCAGTTTAAGTTGTTCTGACTTGCCACCCTGGAACCAAATTTGCCTTCGTACGGAGAAAATGACATAAAACAAACACGTGTTTTTCGACATATTTGGAACCCATCTTTACCACAGATGTATTCTGGCACTTGCCCTTTGGTTGAAAGGCATTCTGAGATCTAAAACAGCTGTAATCTCCGGCATTTTTTTGGGTGTGACGGACGTCTTTGGCGTTCACCCACAACTCACCACTAATTGCTAAGTAACCTTATGTTAGTGCTTTTTAAGCTTGGGTCAGATTAAAGTGTTGTATTTTTATCTTTCTTGGTTTTGTTGCTCCTCGATAACATGAGGCAGATGGTGTTCATGCAGATATCTGGTGTTCTCCGTTGGGAGGTTGCTAGAGCCTTTTTAAATTTGAATAGACTTTGAATAGGTATGTAGGGCGGAGTCAGGGCTGGGTTAAAAGGTTCACTGGGTCAAAGAGTTTGTTTAGGAGGCCAGTGCTCAATTTAGTGATAAACTGTTGCTTTGATAAAGTGTCATGTACCTCAATTGTAGATAAACAAAGAGAAATATAACAGTAAAGGACAAAAAACATGACAACTGTTTAGATACAAAAGGAGGTGGTATGATGTCCATAGCAATTCAGATATGTTGAGGTTAATCCAATTCACTTCATTTATATAGCAAATTTAACAACAAAAAAATATTTCCAATGTGCTGTACATAAAAACAAACTACACAGCAATTTTGATGCAAGTAATGCAGTATTTAAATAAGAAGTGTAATTATACAAGGGATGCAAGTTATGCATTAATGAACTAATGTAATTAAGGTAATTGAGCTTATTGATCGATTAATGATTAACTTACAAGCCATCATTTATTTAAAACCTGACTTTCCTCTTTTATAAAGAGAGTCTGTGTGCTAGCTGCAACTCTCTTCCTTTTTGTCTGGCTGGAAATCCCCTTTAAGCCGGTCATACACTCAGTTTTTTTTTTTTCGCTTTTCTGGCTTATTCTCTAATTGTGCAAGAATATTTTGAGCGGGTCGACTTTCAGCCTGATCGTGTAGTGTACGGGGTGTAACGAGGGGCGCTCAGCCTCTCATGACCACCTTCTGACCAGGAATCTTAAGGTCGGGAGAAAATAAAGTTTGAAATTCAGCCGGCCGTCGTAAGATTGCATCAGAATGTTGTTCGGCACAGTGTGAGAACATGCGTCATGAGCTGTGAACTTTTAAACCCCGTGGTTTGGTCGTACCGTTTGAGCTGTAGCTGCGTGCAATGATCGAAAATAACACACAGTGTATGCCCGGCTATTACCGCCACCTAGAGGCCTGGAGTAAGAAAGCAACTGTTTTACTTCTGTTAAATGTAATGTTTGGTTGGAACATTGCATTTGGGTGAATTCGGACTATGATGCAAATGCATTTAATTGGCTAAACGTAGTTTATATTGCTGTAAACCAAATGTAATTTGGAAAAAAAAAAAACTAATTGGATTGCTTGCTTTAAAAATATTAAAGCCTTCCTCTAGGATTTTTGAGAAAAAATGTGTATCATGTTTGCTCAGCTTAAACAGAAGTTGGACATTGCCCTCTGAGCCTCCTTTAATAGCCCTATGGTGCTCTGGAGGTTTTAAAGAATACAGACCCTAAGCTTAAATGTAGGAGTTTTAAAAGGCTGGCAGATTTTAATTCAGTACTTCAAGAAAAAAGCACAACAATAAAAACTTTAAAAGTATGATACATGGCAACCGTGCTGTAGTACCTTCAGTCATCAAGGTATCAGAATATTTAAATGGAACAAACTTCCAGAAAACTGTAAAAGTGCGGAAAGCCTGAGTTCCTTTAAATCAAGACTAAAAACACATTTGTTTAGGATAGCCGTCGACTGTTCTAGTTAAACAGTTCCCTTTTTTGTTGCTTGCTTTGATTCTGTTTTATCTTCCTGTATTTTAATCATGTAAAGCACTTTGCATTGTCTTAACTGAATTGTGCTAAATAAATTTGCCTTGACTTAAGTAACACAAGGGGCTAAATAGTTTAAAATATGCTAAGTAAAGGGCATATATTTTAACAACTTACTGTGTCAGCTATTTTAAATGCTTTATTACTCATTAAACTCACACATATGTATAAGATAAAGCGAAATTAGGTTAGTGAATTAAAAAAGAGGATTAATTATGTGAAACACATGATTTCCAAAGAACAAAGATGCAAAACTGTCATTAACGGTCAAGTTGTGTCGCACTGACATGCTGTCAGGCTAGTTGTCACTCTGTTTCAAGGAAGTGGATGATAACCGCGGTACAGCTCTCTCTGTGATAAGCCGCTTTCCCACTGAAAACCCAGGTTTTTCAAATCCGGGTTGACCCGCTAAGAATCGGCTTTTGGCTCTTTTCTAGTTGACTGAAAAAGCAGTGTCTGACCGCCCTGCTGGCAAGCTGCGTGGCCACTGTCCCCAACCACTGTGTCTGATGATGGCATTAAGCTGAGTGAGCGTTGATGATGTCATCAGTGCAGCGGAAATCAGGGAAGTAAATAATGGAGAGCAACACGAACAGGAGCCAAAGTGTAGTCCGTATTCTTTATTGTTTTGGTCTTTTATCTGTTCGAATGCCTCTTACCAAAGCGGTGCCATGTTTATCGAATGTAAACAGAGTTGTTTTGGCTTATTAGATCAGACACGACTGGCGCAGTGTGTTGACGCTCAAAGGTATCACGTAAATTTGTTGCTCAACTCTGGTCTGATCCATGCCGAGAGGTCAAATGATCTACCCCGGTCAAATGATCAGATCATTTGACCGGGGTAGACACGTGTCAGTGAGCTGCTCCCACTGCCACTAAAAGCCCATCTTCCCAGATTTAAAGTCGTAGGGAAATCATATTTAAATGTCAAATCATTCTGGTTTAAACCTGAATATAAATGCACTGCGGCAGGCGTAGAGCTAACAGAACTGGCAGCGTTGCGAGGCAAGGGCTCAAACATTTACGGCTGGAAGCCTTCTACACCAACCCAAGCTTCTGCCACCCTGGCGTCCTCTTTCACAACATCTTCGTCCCCGCTTTCCTCCTCTTAATATAAAACTGTTTGACGGAGGAGACTCATCCACGACCTCCTAAACAAAACTCTCCTCCTCTTGCATGTTTCCGCTGTCCATAGCGTTCCTTGACAGTGTTGTTTCTAAGTCACCAGTTTAGTGCTACTTGGTCCCAATGGAATTTCCCATTGGGAACCTACTAGCACTAAGTTGCTAACTGGTTAGGAAGACGCTTCCGAGACACCAGCCACAACCAAACTTGCTTGCAAACCTTCCGCCACAACAACCGAGCCCTCTTGATAAACGACCAATCACATTGACTTTATTAACTCTGGTAAAGACGTGGACCATTCGGGAGAATTTGGGAGAAATGGTTGGAACGGCCGCTTCCCTACGACTTTAAATGGGTTTTTCTGCCAGTGGGTAAGAGGTATTAGTGTGATCTAGTCAGTACAACCCATTTACCGTGCTTATTGCTAGGATGTGTTTTTCTGTCATTTTATAAATGTTTTGTGTAATTCCATCCATTTTTCTATCATCACAACCTTGATATTTGAGCACAGCAGGGAATTAACGCTGCTCCGCTGTGCATTACAGCTAAATGCGCACTATTTAGCTATTTATATACCTATATCACCTAAAATTCATTCTGCATAATTGTCGCCATTAGACAGAATAAATTATTCCTCTGGAATTATTCCTCTATTACTCTTTATCAATAAATGTTTCTGGTGTAGTATGCCTCCGTTTTGGTATTACTTATTTTTTAAAATCCCAGCGATGCTCTGCTTGAGAATGAACAGTGGTGCCACCAAGTGGACGACAGTAACGTTACAACATGTCAAGAAATTCTTTTTAGGCGTATTTTATCACATAACTGGATATAACAATTAATCACAAGCCGATTATTCGTTTATATCCCGTGTACTTTCGGTGGTTGGAGCTTGGATGTGCAGAAACAAATGAACAAGAGAAACGTTGAAGTTTATTCGGGTAGCAGGCTGGTGTATCTCGCCATGAACACTCCATCAGCCTATAGTCAGAGCCTTTTTTTTTTTGAAGAAATTATTTTTGAGAATGTGGAGTCGTACAAATGCTGGTGCATTTTGCAAATTTAGTCAGCTTACGGATACCAAATATTTCTAAAAAGAAGAGCTCCAAGTTTCTCAGCTGGAGCATCTTGGTGTCGATCGCCAGAATGTCTCCTTTTCTGTCCGCCCAGTTTTTAATTTTTAATTTTTTTGGGGTCATTTGAAGTAGAAAAGTAAAGAAAAACAAAACAAATGTGTTCATTCTTTGTTCCTTCAGTGTCTGAATGCTAATCTGACAGATCATCAGCAGCTTCTCATGCAGAGAATGACAAATACAAAGGGAAGTTACTGAGATGGACCTCAGTGAAGGGATGGGGATGTGGGGGGGGGGTTGCATGGAGGGTGATGACTTTAGCATTTGGCATTCTGTGAACAGAGGAGTATTGTCTGAGAAAGTTATGAAAAAATGCAGTGATTTGTTGTTTTGCTTTTTGCAGAATATGGATAATTGTCTTTAGATCTTAGGTTTACATTTACAAACCTTGCATGCTTATTTACTACCTTTGTGCTATGGACTTATGATTTATATCTATAAAATGAGGATATTGATAAGGGCTGCAGATATTGGATATTGTAGTAAATGAATTTATTCTGTATTTCTATTTTTAAATAATCTAATAAGTAGGGATGCACGATATAATCAGCCCCCTATCGGTATCGGCCTGTATCGACCTTAAAACTGAATATCGGACATCGGCCACCCCACCGATATTTAACCCGATATTTGATCAGCTTCTGAGTTTCTAAAGTCTAAAATAAAAACAAAAAAAAAACTACTTCTTCTCCTTCCTCAAAAACTTCTTTTTTACAGACTTAAAATCAAACTGGTCCTATAGTCGCTCAATTACAGATGGAGTAATGAAACGAAAGTAATTTCTCCCTGGGATTATTAAAGTATTTCTGATTCTGATTCCTGGTTGATGGGACAGGTGTTGTGAATGAAACGGTGCCCAGCTTCAAAGAGCTCCTGTGTGTCACTGAATGTGTGCATCGATGACTGAAAGACATCTTCTGCCTCCATTTATCTGTTTACTACAGTGTGTTGAATTCATGTTGATGTGGATTTAAAGAACACATTAACAAAATTTTCATGATCTCCATGCAGTACCTCCGTGGTCCCCCTAGGAGTCACGGACCACCTGTTGAAGACCTCTGGTTTAGAGGGACGGTCCAACTGAGCATGTGCAATATTAATATGAATATAATTTGTGATTGGAGAAAAAAAGTTGTTGCAAACATCCACAGTCAACCCTACTGCACAAACATTACAGTAATAACATTTTATATTTAGGATAATATATTTGCAATATTCCTTACATGTGCAATACATGTTTGGGTTTCTTTTTTAGTTCAAACACTTGTTAAATTTGCACGATATTGGGATTTTGGCCGATATCCGATATGCCGATATTTTAAAACTCATGTAGCCGATAACCGATATCGATACTGATGTTAAAGCTGGACAAAAATAAGTAGTCATTGAAAATAGCAGTTTTGTTATCCATTTCTGACACTTTGAAAAATAATATACTCAAATATATTTTCATATGCTGATATCAAATTGATTTTTAAAAACGCGGTATCGATCTATTTTACTTTCAAAATCTCGTGAAATTTCATCTTTCTGTTACAAACTCTCGTGATATTTTGCAAATTCGTGTGAGATTTTGTTAGTAAAATAGATCGATACCGCGTCAATATATCAACATATAAAAATATGGCAAAATTTCATGAATTTTTGGGGGATTTCGTAGCATAACGATGACATATAGCAATATTTCATTAGTAAAAGAGATTGATATGGTGTTTTTAAATGGCAATATATCAGCATATGAAGATATTGTGATATTTTAATGTATCAATATTTTTTCCCTCGTCTTTAGAAGTTTTTAAGTCTGTAAAAAAGAAGTTTTTGAGGAAGAAGAAGAAGTAGTATTTTTTATTTTTTTTTACACTTTAGAAACTCAGAAGCTGATCAAATATCGGGTTAAATATCGGTGGGGTGGCCGATGTCCGATATTCAGTTTTAAGGCCGATACCGATAGGGGGCTGATTATAGTGCATCCCTAATTATAAGTTTATTTTGCAAATAAATATTTGGCTTGGACCCAAATGCATCAACAATGTCCACAGATACTTTTGCATTTCAGTTTGCATCTTTCCTTCAGAAGTACTAAAAAAGATGCAGAAACCTAGAATAGAATAAAACTTTATTGATCTCTCAATGCTGGAATGACATTATAAACAGCAGAAGATGCACAAAGGAGGAAAAGGTGCAAGAAGTATATAGAGTGCATCCAGATATATACAGTGGATGGCAAAATCTGCAGCTGCAGTTGAGTTTCTGATTTGTAAAATCACTAAATGTTTATATTTGCATATCCTCCACCTGCGGTTTGGTCATTAGAATGTTATCTTCATACAGATAAGGGAAACTTGCACAAAAGGTTTGCAAGCACTGTCTGTTGAATCACAAACACAAATCCTTTTACATCTGCTCTGTGCGTACAAACAGGTTTGCAGCTGTTTTAGGACACACTGATGTTCTGAAAATGAGAACCAAAGAGGGTTGCTGGAAAGTTCAACAGAAATGCTGTGTTTCTGTCGTTTAGTTTAAAGTCTCTTCTTTAGTTTTCTCTTTGTTTTTTTTAAGTCACTTTGGTGGGTGGAGTCTGTACTCTGTTTGGCATTTAGTTCCCTATTAATCACTTCCTTGTTTGCTCCCAACTTCTGCTTGACTTGTGAGGCCTGATAAGTTTCGGATAAAACCCTTCAGCTTTTTCTGCTGCAAGTGTCAGAAGATTGATAAAGATTATCCCTTAGGTTTGGCGCAACGTTCTCAGTCGATCAGTGAATTTTGTGTTTATTGGTGCTTTATTGCCCAAATTATTTTCTTTAGCTGTTTGTGTAGTTAAAGCCAATACAGAGCAATTACTTCTCCTGCAACATTTTTACTGTGAAATTCCAACTTCTAGAGTAAAGATAGTAGCCAGGTACTCCTCCACTAATCCCTCAAGGGTTTTCTGGGGATTTAAAGCCTTAGGGTGAACTCATTTCCAAGAAACATCTCTGAAAGTTTTCAAGATATTGAACAGGAATATCTACTCCCATTTACACGAAAGGATGTGGGGACCTCAGATTGACCTAACTTCCGGAACTATTTTTATTCATTTATAATATGGTATATACCTACAGAAGAGGATTAGGGCCACTGAAAAAAAAAAAGTTAGCTGATTTTTACATTTTATTTCAGTTTAATATGGGAAAAAAAAGTCAGAATTCTGAGTTTAATCTCAGAATTCTGACTTTTTTCTCAGAATTCTGACTTTCATCTCAGAATTCTGACTTTCTTCTCAGAATTCTGACTTTTGTCTCAGAATTCTGACTTTTTTCTCAGAATTCTGACTTTTTTCTCAGAATTCTGACTTTAATCTCAAAATTCAGACTGAATTCTGACAATAAAAAGAAGTCAGACCAAGCATCAAAATTGGGCAAGCTCATTGCGGCACACTGCTGAGGGAGGATAACCAGGCCTTAAAGGGGCTGCAGAGATTCATGGCTCAGATTTGGTTGAAAGACCAACAATCACACACTCTACAAATCTGACAGTAAGGGAAGAGTGGCAAGAAGAAATACTGCTTTGAAAGAAGACCACAAAAAGCAAATTTTTTGTGTTTCTACTTGTCCTGGATAGATTAGGCCAAAGTTTACCCTTCTGGCCTACAATATAATGTGCACATCATCCTGAACACTCCATCCCTATTGAGGAGAGACAAGAAAGCTGTTCAGAACATACTTTCCCCTCTGTTGTTTTTGTTCTCCTGTTGTCTGAGTGCTTTGTAACCAACTGGACTCAGATTTCAGGAGCAAAGCAGCAGGGCAATGCGAGCCAAGCTGTACTAGTAGAACCAGATACCGTTTTGCTCGAGTGGAGGAGGAAGCGCTGGCTTCACGTCGCTGTATGTGTGCGGAATGTGCACAAGAAAAGAGACAAGGGCGCTTCAGAGTGAATGCAGGGGTGGTTTGTGCAGGGCTCGGTGTGTGTTGGACTCTCCCATTGTGTTATTATTGAGGTGCTGACAGGTGTTCCTCAGCCATTCGGAGAGGCTGTTGGAGACAAATGGGGATTAATATTCCTATTATTGGCAGCCAAACATCTATCAGTTCATGAAACTTTCCACCATCTATTACAGGTGTGACAAAGTAGAGAACAAAAAGTGGAGCCAATCACTTTGAATGCAGGAACGATGTTACGTTTCTGATTCTGCAAATCAGAATCAGAAACTTTGGCTTCAATAATGACTCTTTTCAGTACGTCGATAACCATTAACTATTAATAGGCGGGTGGTATTTAAATAGGCTGCTTCTGATTCTCAATTGAAGCATTGTTCTTCAGCCCCCATTACATGCCTCCCCCCCCTATGCTAAGTGAGGTACCAGGAAATGGGGCTACACCCACCCATGTTTTCAAACAAGGGGCCAATATGTCCACACGCCGCCCTCACACAGTGGTAGGAATGCGTTAATGAGTAGATCTGACTAAGAGTAGTAAAAGGCTTTCCCTTGTGATCCGCTTACTCTTTAACCCTGTCTCAGGTGTGTTTAACCTGCATAAATTACTAACAGGAGGAAGCTTTACCTTAAGTGAGAGCTCTGCCAGTACCCATAGCTCTCATGCTCTAAATTTAGGCAATCCTTTTTAAGTCTTCCCAATTACTGCATGCAAGAACTCACTGTGTTGGTTCAGATTTCATTTTTCAGGCCAAGCATCAAGGGATTCTGTGCAAAAAAAAGGACTTTTAATGAGATATGAAGCCATCATTCTTTTTGCTCTACAAGACAGTCGGTGGAGTACTTGAAAATTTAACGACATATTATTAATTTCTGCTTTATAAGAATAAAGTTTACATTAACTTTTTTCTTGTCTGAAAAAGTTAGTCCTGTTATTTTTGAAGTTTAATGCACCTGAACAGCTAAGGTTATGATGCAACCTGAAGTGATGCTTCATGTTTGATCTTGCATCAAGGAATCCCATTGAATAGATCAATTGTACTAAATACAGATGATGCTCAGATTAAGATGTAATCCAGTCTTGCTCTGACTTGCTCAGTTCGCTCTCCACACTTGGAGAATTAATCACTTATCTAAGAAACTTGAGTCAGATAGGAACTTAAATATTTCATAAACAGAAAAAAGTATTTTGTTTGCCAGAGTCTGAAACGCCTAAAACTCTAAATCAAAGCTGTTGGCATATCCCTTCTTTTTTCCTTATTTTTTATGTATTCTTATTAGTTTTAAAGTGATAGAAACTTGCTTAACTCCTTTGGGTCAGTAAGTGCCATACTCCGGCTTGTGGCTATTGTTTCTTACTTTTGGCTAGCATATTTTTTGTTTGTTTTGTGGGTTCAAAAGCACAGAAGAGCAGACTTTCCATAGAGAAGGCTTTTGGTCCTCCTCCTGTAATGAAGTCAACACTGGAAGGATGTTAAAGGAATAGTACACCCAAAACATGATTAGCCTTCATTTTCTACTCACCCCCATGCTGAACAACACTCTGGAGTACTTTTTTGATATCTCAAATGCATCTGGAGATCTGGGAGGCTTCTTGCTGTCTGCTGGCATTCAAATAATGGAGGTCTATGGTGCCCGAGACAGAAAGGTCCATAAAAGTCCACAAAAAACGTGTCAATATTCCTCCATACTGCTCGTCCAATGTATTCCAAGTTTCCTGAGTGGGTAGCGTCCATAATTTACTCAAAACAAAGTCATTTAGAATGTTTTTAGAGCATAAACAGTAGTGTATAGGATTTCCTGAAAGCGCGCGCCTGCGAGTTCACGACGCTACGGAAACCGCGGCAGACACCCAAATCTTTTGAAAAAGTAATAGTTTTGATGAAAACATTGTGGCTATGGCCTTTAAGTTGCTATAAAGATTGATCAAAATGCAGCAATTGCAAAGTCAATGAAATTTAAAGTAAGGTCTTAAACTCTACTATATAGTTGCAAAAATTACCTGCTTGTGTCATTTCAGCTTATCTACTAATCTGAAATTGTTCTGCTATTTTCACATGTTCCAGAAAACAAATATTGCTCTTCATCCCTTATCATGACAGAGATCTGCAGGGAAATGTTGTTTTACTTTTTAGCCTTTAGGTTTAGGTACGAATTAAACATTTACTGAATAACCAGGAGCTTCAGCCTTTTGACTTTTTGGCGGAAAGCTTCAGGTTGTCCAAGAAAAACTATCAAGTGCCAGGACTATCTCTTAAAGAGGATTTAACCAAAGGATTGAGGTACACATAAGGCCGGCGGGTAGGTGTGTGTGTCTGCAAGCACAGGAAACATTTGGATGCTGTCCTGAGGTCAAGAATGGCATTAAGGAAGTAAGAAAAATCCTCAGTGAAAGACTAATATGTTCCAGAAAGTTCCAGGATTGGCCAGTGTGGGACGGGGGTAAAATATTTTTTCAGGTGCGGCACACCCAGTGATTCCTACTTTAACTCTGTCATTCATATGTTGGTTTTCCTCTTCCCCAAAGGAAAAATGAATAAGTGCCAGGACTACCCACTAAAGTTTGTTTGTATTTTACGGTAAGAAAAGGATTAGATTGTGCCTTAGGCCGTTTCTCAATATGCATTCTTGAGCGTTCTCGTGTACTCGTGACACGTCATCAGCCTCAGCCCGAGTACCGTTCCAATTCTCGAGAACGCCAGATCGAGAACGCAACAAATCTCCGGATGTTGTTCTCACCCCGCCCTCTTTATCGAGCATGCATCAGAGCAGACTTGTGCGTTCTTCAGACTGACCGCTTCCCCAGAATGCCCCGCGGCCGCAGCTTGATTCAAGACAGCGCTCACAGTGTTAAGTTAAACATTCCCTTTTCTGCTGCTGTTGTTCTTCAAAAGTACATTTTGAAGTCGTTTGAGGCGATAACACTATACATTTAAGCCTCCCTGTGTGGCCTGTTTACAGAGTTAGTGCGAAATAAAAAAAAAGTCAGACGTTGAGTGGACCAGAGTGACCAGCAGACCTCCGAGGGTAACCGCAATTTTTAACTGTAATTTTTTAAAATGTTTTTTAAGCTTTAGAAATTAAAAATATTGTTTTCAAAATGTTTTGTGTAGGGAATAAATAGTTTTGACTGTTAAAGAAATGCTAAAGAACATTGCATGTGATGACGTCACGAGTACGCTTCTGTTCCAATACACATACGTGCTTGCGCGCTCGCGTTCTCGTCAAGTCCGATCTTCCTGTGTTCTCGCCAAGAACGGACTTGACGAGAACACGAGTACGTACTCGGGTTCTCGTGAATTGAGAAACGGCCTTAGGGTCACTAGCGGCTGGTTACTTCAAATGGTAAGTCACCTGTCCTGCACCTGTCCTGTATCCCAGCTGGGGGAATGAGCTGCAGTGTGGGTCCTTAGTAGAGACTGACACGGGAGTGGATTTTCACTCCCGTCCCACTCCCACGGAAAAAAATTGTGTCCCGTCCCGATCCTGGGCCAGAGTAGAAATCTAAATCCTGTCCCGTCCCACTCCTGGTGAAATGACTCCCACTCCCATCCCGCTCCCATTCAGAATGACTCCCGCTCCTGCACTACTCCCATTCTTGTTGTCTTCAATAAGATTTCTGCCAATACATTGCATCTGAATTTCTATGAAGGGTCAGTTAAGTTCCTGTTTCTAACTGTAGTAAAGGTCAGTTAAAGTAAAAGGAATAATAATTATAAATACATAATAAAAGTAACAAACAAGGAAACAGACCATGCTTATCTTAGGTCAAAAAACAATCAAACTTTCGAAGTCAAGTTCACCACTAACTGTTGGTCCCTCCATTGTTGTTTTTGAGCGTGGGTGAAAAACTCAGAGCGGAAGCACTGTTGGTTTTTGGGTCGTGTATTTTTTTTTGACTCGCATTATAGGGTAGGCTTCAAGGAAAAAAACTACAAAATGGCGGCGCCAGTACAGATTTTTTTCTTTCTATTTTATTTTAGTTTTTGGCATCGATCCTAGTTTTTTTTAGTTACTATTGGTTTGCTCCCGCTCCCGTCTGCTCCCGTTAATGTTTAATCCTTTACCGTCCCAATCATGTGATCGTTACTAATACTGACTCCCATCCCACGGTAATCCCGTGACCCGTGGGATTCCCGAAAAAATGTCAGTCTCTAGTCCTTAGGCAAGACCCTTCATGCTAATGCCTGCTTAGGGGAGCGGCGGCCTAATGGTTAGGGCATTGTGCTAGGAATCTAGAGTTCTGATTTCAAGCTAGAACCTCTGGGCAAACAATGGCTATGAGTTAGCTCCCTAGCTCTCAAACCCCACTCCCACAGGGTCCCTGAGTCTGGCACCCTGAGCAAAAGAGACCCCCACTGCTCCCCGCGTGCCACACAATGGCAACCCACTGGTCCCTAAGGGGATGGGTTAAAATGCAGAGAGTTAATTTCGTTTCTGTGTACTTGTCACAATGTAATAACGATAAAACATTGGAACAGACCCGATACTTCTCCTGGTTTAAGGAAGATATTGGATGTGCTTTTGGCAGGATCCCCTCCGGGGAGGGAGGTTTTTGGACCATGTTCAATCCAGAAGAGATTGTTTGTTGCCATTGGACTCTTGTTATCTCACACATGGAGTTGATTAGGAGCTCAGGATTTCCTCCTGGAACTGATACTTGGGTAAAACTAGTCTGAGACAAACAGAACACCATGAATGGATGGAAATATTCAAGTAAAAATGGTGTGACGTGATATTATTAGATCATTAAAGATATATGAAAAGTTTGCTGGTTGCCCTACAAATGGTTATTTAACTTTAAGGGTCAGACTTGAGTTGTGTCTAAATAAAAGAAAAAAAGGACTTCAGACTCAATTTAAACTCAGGTGTTGACGTTAAGGATGAAATGCCAAAGGGCAAGTGACTTTCACATTTCATTTGCCCAGAAACAATTTTTACTTGCCCAGTATAATGTTTGATAAATATAATTCCTAATATTCACTTTTGTATATATATCAATGAAACATGTTTGTTTTTTAAATGTTTTTTGTAATTCAGTATTTTTTAAGTTAACAGGTTCCTGGTCTGTATCTGCATGCATCAGATAATGAACTCAAGCATACATTACCGCGTTAACATGCTTTTCAATCCTTCCTGCACATTCTTTTCAAACTAAACTTTGCTTTAAACTGTTGTGTGCTTGGAAAAATATAAATTTGAATGTTAAAAATCTAAAAAAAACTTGACAGGTTAAAAACTTAAGATAAATCACAAGATAGAAGTCAATGTCACAAATGAATGACTTTTATTTTAGAGTCACGGTATGTTTATACAAGATAATACCCTTAATATAATGTGACTTTTCTAGGGAATCATTATACAGTTATTTTATACAGGGTTTCCACAGTCTTACATAATTTCAGAATTCTTTGACTTTTAACTGACTCAGGATTAGTTTTCCATGACAAAATAAAGACAGCCGTTTGTCGTTTTGGTAACTACATCAAAATTACCGCTAGGTGGACAAAAATCACGCCATCTGGCGGAAAATCACCCGGCTTTTTCAAATCACGTGCCTTTTTTAAAATCTCGCGAGAATGTGTACAAAACAACAAAAATGGCGCCGGCAACGCTTCTGGGTCGTTTTCATCGAATGTCGGTGATTTTAAAGTAATTTTGAGTGATAAAACATTTTTTTTTGCGATCATTGCACTTACAAATGCAATGAAATTTGTACTCTCCCAACAATAAAAACTGCTTGACCCGGGAGATTGGGCGACGGTTAACATCGAGCCCTGAAGCTTGTGCTTACCAGTAAATGACTTGAAACATGTTGAAATGTTGCACATCTTTGTGTGAGCTGTTTTAGCTGTAGCTTCATAATACCGTCTACAAGATTTTTTCTCCCCTGAATTCTGTGTTTATAGAAAACTGGATCATTTTAGGAAAAACAAAAATTTGCTCCAACCTCTTCAAAGCCTGGCTCCCAAGTTAGCTGTCACACTACACCTTACCCTGTAAATATCAATAGACATTATAGGCAGACCTGTGTAGACACCGCTGTTTGACTATAGGTAAATGCAAGGATTTAGTTTTCTGAGATCCTGCTGAGACGTTAGTCCTTTAATATTGGAAATCATCCTTAGGTGATAGAGGGCTGACTTTGGGTACACATATAAGCAAGCTTCCCTAGTCTTATTAGGCTGAGTAAGAGGCTCAGCTGTCAGGGTCAAGAAAGGGTCGCCTGAGTGATCACTTTATTACTCTTAAGAGTATCTATGTCACCATAAAGGGGGGTGTAGGAGACATAAATGGTTATGTGGTGTATGGTGTGTCTAGGAGGTGGAGACTCAAAGGGAGGTGGGTGTGCACCAAGGAAGAAGGTGTATAAGTGCGCACTCACCTGTCTCACTGATGAGAAGAGTAAGGGTGGGGCTGCCGTAATTTTGTTTGACCGCTTCATTTCACTACGTTTCATATTATTTTGTTTCAGTATTCATTCGTTTCCTATATCAATTAACGCATCAGTTAACGCATAATGATTGTTTGCCACAATCATCCCTGCTGCGCTGTCATTAACTCATGCTGGTGACAATATACAAACAAAAGCATCCTGGATTCCAGCGTATCTGTAAGAACATAAACATTTAAGCGCGTCACAAATAGGGCAAGAAAGGAGGACCCGACCCGAACTCTCAGCGGCCTAAAGGATCTTTAAGGAAGCCGCTATACTTTTGTCAAACAAAATGGTTTTAATGGAAATCATCACCGCGCACAAGTGACAAAAACCAAGTCATCCCTCACTGGAGAACAAGGAAGCCACAGCTAAGTGCCACATCATACCTTTCATTCACCTGGAAACAGGTAGGCCAGAGCCTTTCTTATGTTTGTGGATGGAATTCGTTTTGATTGCTTTCTGGCAAATGAGAATAATTTTGAATGGATGCTCCGCTGGATACATTGGCGCACTGATGATTGCGCAAGTTCTCCGTGCTTTATTTAATTGATAACGGGACTTGGTGGCATAAATGTGTGGCGGTTGCTGTTGTCTGAAGGCCTATTGTTTGTTTGAATGCTTGGATCGAAATTGCTCTGCCAATTAATTTAAATGCAATGTCAAATGAGTGAATTTGTTGCCTGGAAATGTGATTGTGACGAGCCACACAATAAAATATAACCAAATGAGTGGAATAAATTCAGCATTTTAATGTTCAAATATGGAACATGGAAAAAGAGAAATTAAATTGACTGTCAAAGCGTTGGAAAATAAAATTGAACGTCTCCAGCATGAGCGCAAAAGTACTGTTAATAAAATTAAAGGGCTCATTCCGCAAATTAAAGCAAAAATGAAAATAAAAGAAAACGCTGCTGATATCGTTACACAGCTGGACAATTTGAATGTACTGTGTAACAGGGCCAGTGAACTGCACAATGAATTATTGCCACTATTGCCTGATGATGTGGATAAAATTCAAAACGACTGGTTTTCCAGCATTATGGATTACAGTGGTGTATTCAAGGAACAAGTGGAAAAATGGATACAGGAAAATCAAGATGAAAATTCAAATAAAACGCCATTTGAAACAAACATCTCAGAGCAATCAACAAAAGAAATAAATCCTGTTGGAAAGGATAAGGATTTGCTAACTGCGCCTCTGGAAGTTGTTCCCACTGTACAAAACGTACCTGATGAACTTAATCCTTCTGATAGCATCTCAAATGCAACCAAAAGAACACGCTCATCAACTCGTTCAAAAACAGAAAGAAATCTTGCAATTTTGGCAGCAAAGCAAAAGTCCTTAAAGGAAAAACATGCATTGGATGAAGAGGAGTTAAAGTTACGTAAAAGACGAGAGCTTCTTTTACTGGAGAGTGAAATCGCTGAGGAAATGGCAAAACTGAGCGTCATAGAATCACAAAGCAGTGTAGGCAAGAAATCAAAGTCAATGTTTTCTGATGGGATGAACTCTTACTTTGAACAGACACACTCAAAAGGACAACTTAATGTAAATGCCTCCGAGTTCGTGCCACTACCACTAGTAAAACCCCATACAACGGACATCACACAGCCAGCTGTGAAACCTAAAGTCACTCTCTTATGTAATAAAAAACAGCCCTCAGGTACCTCTTACATGCTCGAGCGCTATTTGATGGCTCCTGAAGATCCTGTTGCCACTGCTGCGCAAACTGATGGATTACGAAATGAAAGTGTTTTGGATATAATGAGGAAACAAAATGAAATCACGACACTCCTAATGCAACAACAAAGTCTCTCAGCACTTCCAAAAAGAGAGATTCCCATTTTTGATGGTAATCCACTCAAATATCACTCATTTATTAAAGCTTTTGAAAATGCAGTTGAGCAAAACACCCATAACAATTCTGACAGACTTTATTTCCTTGAACAGTACACTAAAGGGCAAGCAAAAGAGTTGGTGAGGAGTTGTCAGCTCATGGAGTCAGGCCTAGGGTATGCTAAAGCAAAGGCTCTGTTGAAGGATCATTATGGGAATGAGCAAAAGGTGGCTGCAGCATATATGGAGAGAGTTCTGTCATGGACCTCTATTAGGACAGAGGATGTGAGGGCCCTCCAGGAGTACAGCCTCTTTCTGCGTGGATGCTGCAATGCTATGGAAGATGTGCAGTATTTAAATGACCTAGACACACCCACAAACATGGTGGAGATCATCAAAAAACTGCCCTACAAACTCAGAGACCGCTGGAGATGCCATGCCTGTGACCTGCAGGAAAAATACAACAGAAGAGCAAGGTTTATGGATATAGCCAGCTTTGTTGAGAAACAGGTGAAAATCTTAACAGACCCAGTTTTTGGAAATATTCAGGACATTACTTCATCAACTAAACAAATAAAACACAAACCTCAGCCTCGTTCCAGCATCAAAGGAACCAGCTTTGCTACCACTGTGGATAATATGGAAAGAACAGGCACACCTTTTAACAAAGCTAAAGATATAAAACTATCAGCCAAAAGGATTTGTCCCTGCTGCACTAAAGGACACACATTGGATATGTGTGCGCGGTTTGAAGAAAAGGCGCACAAGGAGAAAATTGACTTCCTGAAAGCAAATGGTGCTTGTTTTCGCTGCTTGTGTATAGGACACATCAGCAAAAATTGCCAAAGGAAGATTTCCTGCTCGAAGTGCAGCCAAAAACACCCAACCGTACTTCATAAGGATAGTGTGGAAAGGACAGAATCGGCTGAGAGAAGTGTTCAGGTGGCTCTGGACAGCACTTTGATTTCCAGTGGACTTACAGGGGCCGGTGAGATGGATTGCAAGCTTCCTATTGTGCCAGTACAAGTAAAAGCAAAAAAAGGCAATAAGATAATTTTCACCTATGCCTTTTTGGACCAGGGAAGTACTGCAGTGTTTTGTACTGAGAGTCTGAGGCAGAAACTAAATTTATCTGGAAAGAAGGCAAACATTCTACTCAGGACTATGGGACAGGAGAAAATGGTCAGTAGTTATGTTGTGCCAGAGCTGGAGGTGGCAGCATTTGAAGATGACACCTTCATCGAGTTGCCAAAAGCATATACTCAGTTGTCAATGCCAGTCCACAAAGTAAATATTCCCACAAATGAGGATTTGAGAAGGTGGCCATATTTAAAACATCTTTACTTACCACAGATTGAAGCTGGAATCGAGCTGCTGATTGGCTCTAATGTCCCACGAGCCATGGAACCGCTGGAAGTCATCCGCAGTGAGCATAATGGACCCTATGCTGTAAGGACAGTGCTGGGCTGGACAGTAAATGGACCACTAACAGGAAATAGTGGAGAGGCCAATTACTGCGAGCAGGCAGTAACTGTGAACCGTGTGTCCATTGTGAATTTGGATGAACTCTGGCAACAGCAATTTAAGATGGATTTTCCAGAGTCTGTTGTGGAGGAACAAGTAGGTCTGTCAAGAGAAGACCTGAGGTTCATGGATATGGTTAGAAAGTCAGCCAAACACATTGATGGTCACTACCAAATCGCTCTGCCTTTAAAAAATTCAAACATTAGCATGACCAATAACAGGAGAGTGGCAGAACAACGTTTACACCACTTAAAGAGGAGGTTTCAAAGGGATCCAATGTTTTACATGGAGTATAACACCTTTGTTAATGATCTCCTTTGTAAAGGTTATGCTGAAAGAGTTCCTGGTGCAGAGCTGGAAAGAAGTGATGGCAAGGTTTGGTACATACCGCATCACGGTGTCTACCACCCAACAAAAAGAAAATTAAGAGTCGTGTTTGATTGTGGTGCCCGTTTCAATGGACAGTCTCTAAATGAGGAGTTGTTGCAAGGCCCCGATCTAACCAGCTCACTAATTGGAGTTGTGACCAGGTTCAGGAGGGAACCTGTGGTCATTATGGCTGACATAGAAGCCATGTTCCATCAGGTGCGAGTGCCACCAGAAGATGCCGACTTGCTACGATTCCTATGGTGGCCACAAGGAGACCTGAACCAAGCACCATGTGAATATAGAATGAAAGTGCATCTTTTTGGAGCTACTTCCTCCCCTAGCTGTGCCAACTTCGCCCTCAAAAAATGTGCAGATGATTTTGGACACGGCTACAGAAAGGAGACAGTGGATAAGTTGCAGCACTGTTTCTATGTTGATGACTGTTTGGTGTCAGTTGCAACAGAAGAGGAAGCACTGACCCTCTGTCATGAGCTCACGTCTCTATGTGCTAAAGGTGGTTTCTGTTTGACTAAGTGGTTCAGTAACAGAAGCGAAGTGATTCAGACCATCCCAGAACCTCACAGAGCTAAAGGCATGAAGCAGTTGGATCTGGAGTGTGAGTTTATGCCCATTGAAAGAGTGTTGGGTTTGGAGTGGTGTGTCAAGTCAGACACCTTTAAATTCAACATAATATGGAAGGAAAGACCATTCACTCGCAAAGGCATTCTTTCTGCTGTGTCCTCAATTTACGATCCATTGGGTATGCTCTGTCCCCTTGTTCTGACAGCAAAAAAGATCTTAAGGGATTTGTGCAGAGGAGGAATTGGTTGGGATGACCCCATACCTGAGACTGTCTCCAACAAGTGGCTTAAGTGGAAGCAAGGGCTTCATCTGATGGACAATTATGAATTACATAGATGTCTAAAACCACTGGAGTTTGGAAATGTTGTCAATGCACAATTACATCATTTCTGTGACGCATGTGAGGATGGCTATGGTGTAGTCACTTACCTGATGATGCAGAACGAGCGCCACCAACGGCACTGTGCATTTCTAATGGGAAAGGCTCGTGTTGCCCCACTGAAGATGATTACAATTCCAAGGATGGAACTGATTGCTGCAACAATGGCAAGCCGAATGGACTCTCTGTGGAGGAAAGAGCTGCACATGGATGTTCAGAAATCTGTGTTTTGGACAGATAGTGCATCTGTACTAAAATACATTAAAAATGAGAGCTCAAGATTCAAGGTGTTTGTTGCAAATCGTGTTTCTGAAATACTGAAATCTTCTGACCCTACTCAGTGGAGGTACGTGGATACAGCTTCAAATCCAGCAGATGTAGCATCTAGAGGGGTCAAAGTTGAGGCACTTTTGAAAGACAAACTCTGGTTAAGAGGACCTTCTTTTCTTTGCCAACCTGAAACAGAATGGCCTGTGAACCCTGAGCCTGTAAACCACATCTCTCAGGATGATCCAGAGGTGAAGAAAAGTGCTGTTGTTAACGCTGTACAAGTTGAGGATTCTACCACTCACTTGATCCATCATTATTCCTCTTGGATACGGTTGAAGAAAGCTGTGGCATGGTGGCTGAAATACAAGGACTGGCTTTGGTCCTGTTCCAAGAAGAGGAAAGAGCTTACAGCCAATCATAATGAAGTAAGCATGCAGCAGCAGAGAATGATAGAAAAGGAAATATGCGCGTTCAAACGCACAGCTATCCCAGGACGTCTTACAGTGGAGGACATTGATAAGGCTGAGATAGCCATTATCCGGTTTTGCCAGAGAAGAAGGTTTTCAGAGGAGTTCTCATGTCTGGAAAAGGGACAACATGTAAAGAAAAGTAGCCACCTTTACAAGTTGTGTCCAAGGCTGGAAGATGGAGTCCTGCGTGTGGGAGGTCGGCTCAGTAAAGCAGCTTTGCCTCAGGAGATTAAGCACCCCATTATTTTGGCCAAAGATCTTCATATTTCTACCCTGTTGCTGAGAAATATTCATCTACATGTAGGACACAATGGTCGTAACCATATGTTGTCCAAGCTCAGGGAGAGATACTGGATGACCGGTGCATGCACTGCCATTAGGAGAGTTTTGTCTAAGTGCACCATCTGCAGAAGACTTAATGCTATACCAGTTTCCCAACAGATGGCAGATTTGCCTCCTGAACGACTCAAGCCAGATGAACCTCCATTCACTTGTGTAGGAGTGGACTACTTTGGTCCCTTTGAAGTGAGAAGCAGGAGGAGTACCGTGAAAAGATACGGTGTCATATTCACCTGTCTTACATTGAGAGCTATTCATATCGAGGTAGCACCTTCTTTAGATACCGACTCTTTCATAAATGCTCTGAGGCGTTTTATATCCAGAAGAGGACAAGTCCGCGAGCTGATAACGCGGTCTGATAACGGGACAAACTTCGTGGGAGCAGAACGTGAACTAAAAGAAGCAATTGAACAGTGGAACCTGGCACAGATACATGATGTATTGCTCCAAAAGGGTATAAAGTGGACATTCAACCCCCCTGCTGGGTCACATCATGGAGGAGTATGGGAGAGGCTGATCAGATCTGTGAGGAAAGTTCTGTATTCCACCCTTGGAATGCAACGCCTGGACGAGGAGGGACTACACACAGTTCTCTGTGAAGTTGAAGCCATTATTAACAGCAGGCCCATCACCAAAGCCTCTACAGATCCTAATGACCTGGAAGCACTGACGCCAAACCATCTGTTACTGCTAAAAAACCAACCTTCATTGCCACCTGGAGAGTTCAAAGCTGGAGACCTGTATGCACGGAGGAGATGGAGACAAGTTCAGTATATAGCTGATCTTTTCTGGAAACGATGGACAAAGGAGTACTTGCCTCTGTTACAGGAACGGCAGAAGTGGACTGGAGTCCAGAGAAATCTGGTTGCTGGAGATATAGTACTGCTTATGGACAGCACCGCACCCCGTAATTCTTGGATTATGGGACGTGTGCTGGAAACCTTTCCGGACGGCAAAGGATTTGTTCGGCAAATTCGCATAAAGACTAAAACGAGTTGCTTGGATAGACCTATATCTAAGGTCTGTTTGCTGCTGGAGTCAGAGGAGTCTGCAAGATGATATTGTAACTTCTCCACAGATTATCTTTGTTTTTTCTTCTTGGACTTTCTCTTAGTTGGTTATGGATAACCAAAAGGATTGTTAATCATCATTATCTATGGACTTGAGCAACTTATTACATGTTCTTTTGCATCTGATATTGTTATGATGATTTGTTATGTCTCCTATTGTGTTATGAAATGTAAATTATTGTGACACCTAATAATTAGGGGCAGGTGTGTAGGAGACATAAATGGTTATGTGGTGTATGGTGTGTCTAGGAGGTGGAGACTCAAAGGGAGGTGGGTGTGTACCAAGGAAGAAGGTGTATAAGTGCGCACTCACCTGTCTCACTGATGAGAAGAGTAAGGGTGGGGCTGCCGTAATTTTGTTTGAACGCTTCATTTCACTACGTTTCATATTATTTTGTTTCAGTATTCATTCGTTTCCTATATCAATTAACACATCTAACTTTGTTTGCCACAATCATCCCTGCTGCGCTGTCATTAACTCATGCTGGTGACAATAAACAAACAAAAGCATCCTGGATTCCAGCGTATCTGTAAGAACATAAACATTTAAGCGCGTCACAAATAGGGCAAGAAAGGAGGACCCGACCCGATCTCTCAGCGGCCTAAAGGATCTTTAAGGAAGCCGCTATACTTTTGTCAAACAAAATGGTTTTAATGGAAATCATCACCGCGCACAAGTGACAAAAACCAAGTCATCCCTCACTGGAGAACAAGGAAGCCACAGCTAAGTGCCACATCATACCTTTCAATAGACATTATAGGCAGACCTGTGTAGACACCGCTGTTTCACTAAAGGTAAATGCAAGGATTTAGTTTTCTGAGATCCTGCTGAGACGTTAGTCCTTTAATACTGGAAATCATCCTTAGGTGATAGAGGGCTGACTTTGGGTACACATATAAGCAAGCTTCCCTAGTCTTATTAGGCTGAGTAAGAGGCTCAGCTGTCAGGGTCAAGAAAGGGTCGCCTGAGTGATCACTTTATTACTCTTAAGAGTATCTATGTCACCATAAAGGGGGGTGTAGGAGACATAAATGGTTATGTGGTGTATGGTGTGTCTAGGAGGTGGAGACTCAAAGGGAGGTGGGTGTGCACCAAGGAAGAAGGTGTATAAGTGCGCACTCACCTGTCTCACTGATGAGAAGAGTAAGGGTGGGGCTGCCGTAATTTTGTTTGACCGCTTCATTTCACTACGTTTCATATTATTTTGTTTCAGTATTCATTCGTTTCCTATATCAATTAACGCATCAGTTAACGCATAATGATTGTTTGCCACAATCATCCCTGCTGCGCTGTCATTAACTCATGCTGGTGACAATATACAAACAAAAGCATCCTGGATTCCAGCGTATCTGTAAGAACATAAACATTTAAGCGCGTCACAAATAGGGCAAGAAAGGAGGACCCGACCCGAACTCTCAGCGGCCTAAAGGATCTTTAAGGAAGCCGCTATAGGGGGGACAGAACACGAGGTAGCGACCACCTTAGCATTACCTCCTGAAAAATGGGCACAGCAAATTAAGATTTTCTTTTAAACAAGTAAGGTTTGCATAAAATACCCTATTTTATCCAAGCTGTGCTGTAATGACCCCATTTGCCTGTCTGTAATAACTATTCTTTGTGTTTAGAAGGAAATGCATAAAAAAACATACTCTACTTTAAATGAGATTGTATTCCAGAGGAATTAGTGTCATTGAGCTTTGGGGAAACTAATCTGAGAAGTTCTTTTGAAGTGATTGCTCCTCCCCTGAAAACAAATCCAGAGATCATAAAAGATGTGGAGATGTTTTAGTTGGTAATGCTGAGATGAACTGCGGATTTTCCTGTCTGGACTGTCGTATGAATTCATACAAATTCACTTTCCCTCAGCTGTCGAAACTCTGACATTGCATTCAGTTTAAAGAAGCATGTTTTTGCTGCCAATAATAGGATTCTGTTTGCTATCATCATCATGGCCACTTCCCAGTTTTGACTTCCTCCTTCCACATTATCTCTTGTGTCTCTTTGCACTGAGAGGTCTGACCCAATGGATTAAGTGCCTTTGCAGCAGCAAATGTAATCCTTTGTATAAGGCAGTTTAGTAGATACAGGGTTGGTACTAACAGGCTTACTTTTTAGCAGGACTGCAGCTCTGTAGGGGTGGGTCAGGGAGTAAGGACCAGGCTGAGAAAGCATGTTGGGATCAGCGATCGATTGTATTTCCAATGGTGCTCTTTTTTTTTATTTTAGACTAATGCCCATACCAATTAATTTCATTCTAAACCAATCCCTGATATGTGCTGAGCGTCTTAAGCTAATATTGCTTTTTCTTCCTCAATTATTGTGATTAAACAAAGACACAATTATAAGAAATGTTATGCAAGTCTGAGTTCAAACAAAAAGAAGTGCTGAAGCATATGGTTAATGTACTGCAGTTTAATTCAGTTTTTAGTATGTTGCTCCAAATTTATGTATGAGGATGTAAAAAAAAACAACTAAACACATACATTTTTAACTGAGCATTTTAGACTCATTTTATCAAGGGTTGCTATGACCGTATGTAGGGATGCACGGTATAATCGGCCCCCTATCGGTATCGGCCTGTATCGGCCTTAAAACTGAATATCGGACATCGGCCACCCCACCGATATTTAACCCGATATTTGATCAGCTTCTGAGTTCTGAAGTCTAAAAAAATAAAAAAAAAACTACTTCCTCTTCCTCAAAAACTTCTTTTTTACAGACTTAAAAACTTCTAAAGACGAGGGAAAAAATATTGATACATTAAAATATCACAATACCTTCATATGCTGATATATTGCCATTTAAAAACACAATATCAATCTCTTTTACTAATGAAATATTGCTATATGTCATCGTTATGCTACGAAATCCCCCGAAAATTCACAAAATTTTGCCATATTTTTATATGTTGATATATTGACGCGGTATCGATCTATTTTACTAACAAAATCTCACAAGAATTTGCAAAATATCCCGAGAGTTGTGTCAGAAATGGATAACAAAACTGCTATTTTCAATGATTACTTATTTTTGTCCAGCTTTAACATCGGTATCGATATCGGTTATCGGCTACATGAGTTTTAAAATATCGGCATATCAGATATCGGCCAAAATCCCAATATCGTGCATCCCTAACTGTATGTATTGTCTATATGTATTTTAGACTGTGCTTTTTGTAGTTTATGGCTCATATTGTACAGCACTGTGACGCTTGTCTGAGAAAGGTGCTGTATAAATAAACCTTACTTAGTTACTTACAATTTACAAGAACATTTTATCCAAGAAACTCAACAAGAACCTTCGATCCAGATCATCCAGTCAGATTTATCAAAAGTTTTTTATGTAAGGAAACCCACCCGATTGCATTGATTCATTAACTTTGCTGGATATTCAAGTACTGAATGTGTTTGTAGGGACACTAGACAGTCGGTTGAATTGTGTTGTTGATTACATTGTAAGTACAGTAGAAAGGAAAGCTTCCTTTTAACGAAAATAACTTCCAGGAGAACCAGGCTTAGTGTAAAAACACCTTCTACAGAGACTGACTGTGGGTAGAATAAAGCAGAGTAGTGAAAATGGACCCTATGTCCTTAAGCAGCCTAAGCCTAAAGCAGCATTACTATAGATTTGACAAATGTACCTGAGTAACCATCAGTATTACAGCTGAAATTATTCCTGTGCTGTCTCATAATTTTACTAGTTGGAAGCGTATCTGAAGAGAATTTGCCTTCGCAATGATCCTTGTGGGATCACAAGTTACCCTGAAGAATAAGGAAGATTAATCATCAACAGACTGCAATGTTTCAGAAACACAGGATATGACAACCTAGTACTGTTCCCTTAATTCCTACATCAAGCCATTCTAAAAGCTTGTGATCGACTGTGTTAAATCGAGCACTGAGATCTAACAGGACAAGTATAGATGAAAGTCCATTATCTGAGGCCATAAGATGTCTTTATTGACTTTTAGCAGCGCTGTTTCAGTGTTACGATGAGCTCTAAAACCTGACTAAAGCTCTTAACCCTTTAAAGCCCGATCCAATTATTTTTTTTGGTTTGAAGTCTTTATTTGGCCTTTTAACAAAATATGTAAAAAGAAAAAAACAGAAATACATTTTCTATAGTAATAATTTATTACTATGTGATAAATCAAGATTATTTTTTGTGTAGTCTTCTGCCCTCTGTTATCAGGTATATCTAATTGTGTACAAGAGGATTTTGAGCAAAGTTTTTACCATTAAATTATGCAAAAGGTGTCAAACACACAACATTTCAGAAACCGTATGTATCAAATATGATACATTTGGCAATATGGGGTTAAAAAGGTTACTGCAATGTAAGAACCTACACACTTGATTAGCAAAAAATTTTTTCTCAAGAATTCTAGTCAGAGATTGATTAGATTTACACTCACCGGCCACTTTATTAGGTACCCCATACTAGTAACGGGTTGGACCCCCTTTTGCCTTCAGAACTGCCTCAATTCTTGGTGGCATAGATTCAACAAGGTGCTGGAAGCATTCCTCAGGGAGTTTGGTCCATATTGACATGATGGCATCACACAGTTGCCGCAGATTTGTCGGCTGCAAATCCATGATGCGAATCTCCCGTTCCACCACATCCCAAAGATGCTCTATTGGATTGAGATCTGGTGACTGTGGAGGCCATTTGAGTACAGTGAACTCATTGTCATGTTCAAGAAACCAGTCTGAGATGATTCCAGCTTTATGACATGGCTCATTATCCAGCTGAAAGTAGCCATCAGAAGTTGAGTACATTGTGGTCATAAAGGGATGGACATGGTCAGCAACAATACTCAGGTAGGCTGTGGCGTTGCAACGATGCTCAATTGGTACCAAGGGGCCCAAAGAGTGCCAAGAAAATATTCCCCACACCATGACACCACCACCACCAGCCTGAACCGTTGATACAAGGCAGGATGGATCCATGCTTTCATGTTGTAGACGCCAAATTCTGACCCTACCATCCGAATGTCTCAGCAGAAATCGAGACTCATCAGACCAGGCAACGTTTTTCCAATCTTCTATTGTCCAATTTCGATGAGCTTGTGCAAATTGTAGCCTCAGTTTCCTGTTCTTAGCTGAAAGGAGTGGCACCCGGTGTGGTCTTCTGCTGCTGTAGCCCATCTGCCTCAAAGTTTGACGTACTGTGTGTTCAGAGATGCTCTTCTGCCCACCTTGGTTGTAACGGGTGGTTATTTGAGTCACTGTTGCCCTTCTATCAGCTCGAACCAGTCTGGCCATTCTCCTCTGACCTCTGACATCAACAAGGCATTTCCGCCCACAGAACTGCCGCTCACTGGATGTTTTTTCTTTTTCGGGCCATTCTCTGTAAACCCTAGAGATGGTTTTGCGTGAAAATCCCAGTAGATCAGCAGTTTCTGAAATACTCAGACCAGCCCTTCTGGCACCAACAATCATGCCACGTTCAAAGTCACTCAAATGCCCTTTCTTCCCCATACTGATGCTCGGTTGGAACTGCAGGAGATTGTCTTGACCATGTCTACATGCCTAAATGCACTGAGTTGCCGCCATGTGATTGGCTGCTTAGAAATTAAGTGTTACGAGCAGTTGGACAGGTGTACCTAATAAAGTGGCTGGTGAGTGTAAGTCTTCAGCTAATCATGCTATTTGATTCCAGAGGTTTCTTAATTAAATTATTAATTACAACTACCTTAAAAGCCTGCAGTACATAGCTCTGAATTAGCAATAGATTAATCATATCTAAAATGTCAGTTGTAGCCAGTAGGATTAAGGGCTGTTTATCCTCTGGCAGCAGTGTGTCGTAGTGAGCTTGTCGCAGGTATGATGCAGATATTTTTGAAGCGTAGTCTGCACTATGTTACTCCATGCCTCAACGCAACAGAGACAATCATGAACTAGCTGTGGGTCTAGATACAGCCGAGTTTGTGAGGAGGTGGAAAATTGCTAAGGGCAATTTTGTGCGATAACGGAGGGACATGAGGGTGAAAAAGAGCTGGGATCCTGGTGGAAAAAGGGTCCCATTGTTCTTGCGCACCTCGCTCTTCTAGCTGGTCCATCTTCACGAGTTGTTTTCCAAAATGGCGGTCATACAAACAAAACAAGCCGGTAAGGCACCAAACAGGACATACGCAGAGTGTAGAGTGGATATAGATTTGACCAATCAGAGAACTCCTGTCTGCGGCACTGGTGCGGGGCATATCTGCGTTAACTGCGACACACATGCATACGACCTGGTGTCTGAGCATAAACAAGCCTTTATTCCCTCAAATAACTTTGCAGGAAGTGAATCTAACATACTAGTTAAAGGCTTAGGTCAAGTTAATAGTTTAATGAACTAACTTTGAAAGCTCAACTGGATCAAAACAGTCCAAACACAACTCGGGTTCTATAATCACTGTAGCGACTACCAACCACCTTTTTGTCGCTTGCGGGTGCGGGGAATCTGGGATTTAACACGCTTAAAAGAGGAGATGGAAACCAGGATATGAGGTATGGGCGTTCCCATTTATTGAAGTACGTTTGTATATGGACAAACTTTCCAAACAATCAGAGTAGCGGTCTTTACATCAAGTGAGATGGACAGGTAACTATGGAGAATGTGAAAGATAACAGAGTTTAACCGGAGGACGCAGGCTATTGTGTGCCAAAGAAAGCGGTAAAAACCGTATGACCTCCCGTCACCCAAAACACTTTCTGCCCCCTCACGTCTTACCTATAAAGCATTCCCCTCCACACCGCCACCAGTGGTAGAGCAGAATATAGGTCACCGCCACCCAAAACAAATTGTGTAGACAGCACAATTCAACAAACATCAAAACAGGAGCCCCAGAAATGTACAGGCCCAAGCATTTTTTTTTTTTTTTTTTTTAAGTTGGTTCAAATGGCTTCTTGAAGAAGAAATATTTTGGAGATGGGTCTTTCCAGTTGTCCTGTTTGTGTCTTCAACTGTACAGCACGCACAAGTCCATGTTTATCTGGGTAAGTATTTGTAACTCTTCCGAGGATCCAAGAACCACGAGGAGCAGAACGATCCACAACCACTACGATATCGTCAACAGCAAAACTTCGCCGAGGTCTGGACCATTTCTGTCTTTCTTGCAGCAAAGATAGATATTCCTTTGTCCATCTTTTCCAGAACAGGTCAGAGAGGTACTGCACTTGCCTCCAACGTTTCCTGAGGTAAACATCACTTTCTTGAAAAACACCAGGAGCAACAGTAGGCCTTCCTTTGAACAGCAGAATATGATTTGGAGTTAGAGCTTCCAAATCATTTACATCATCCGAAACCTTTGTAATGGGGCGATCATTAAGGATAGCTTCCACTTCACATAGAATGGTTTGAAGACTTTCGTCATCCAAGGTTTGCTGGTGAAGAACGGAAAGTAACACCCTTTTGACCATTCTGATGAGCCGTTCCCACACTCCTCCATGATGGGATGCAGCAGGTGTGTTAAAAATCCAGTCAATCTCTTTCAACAACAGGGCTTGATGGATTTTTGTATGATCTACAGCTCCCAAAGCCTCCCTTAACTCACGCTCTGCACCAATAAAATTGGTGCCATTATCTGATCTCATTTGCCGTACTGGACCTCTGCGACATACAAAACGCCTGATGGCATTGATGCAGGAGTCAGTTGTTAATGAATGAGCCACCTCCAAATGTATGGCTCGACTGGCCATGCATGTAAAGATAACACCGTATCTTTTAACCATAACACGCCCTCTCTTGACCTCAATGGGCCCAAAGTAGTCCACACCTACATTAGTAAACGGTGGGAATTCTGGACAGACTCGCTCCTGTGGCATATCAGCCATTTTCTGCTCTGCTGGATGTCCTCTGTGGCGTCTACATACAACACATTCAGATAATATCTTTCTGCAAGCTGAGTTGGCGCGAGTAATCCAGTATCTTTCTCTGAGAGCTGACAGCATATGATTTCTACCTGCATGACCAAGCTGCTGGTGGAGGTCTCTCAGAATTAGTTTGGATACATGCTGGTCTTTAGAGAGGATCAAAGGATATTTCTGTTCCTCAGGTAGGACTGAGTGACTAAGCCTACCCCCCACTCTCAATAAACCTTGATGTAGTACTGGATCAAGCCTGTAAATGTTGCTTGTGTTCTTAACAACAGATGCTCCACTTTGCAGATCTTTAATTTCCTCTCTGAAGCTGGCATGCTGGCTGTAACGGATGATGGCAACCTCTGCCTTAGAAATGTCCTTTACTGTAAGAAGTTGTTTACAAATGGCAGCTCTGTTCTTTCTCATCTCCTCTTCCATCCTCCTAGGAGCTATAGAAGCGTCGACAGAGGGACCCGTTGCCATCAACTCTTTCCTCTTCGTACTTATGCTGAGCAGAACATCCTTTAATTTGAGCAACCAAGCAACTGAAATCTTAAGTTTGGCCCAACTTGAAAAATAATGGACAAACTTAGTAGTAGCATCATGCGGTTGTGTGTCAATGGCATTTATCAGTATATCTCTTTTCACCTCTGGGTCCTCAGAACAAACAGGCTGGGGTTCAAAGGGCTCTGGCCACTCCTGCTCGGGCCTTTGGAGGAAATCCGGGCCATTTATCCACCTCTTGCATGACATAAAGCTGTCTGCAGAAAGACCTCTGGAGGCCTCATCTGCTGGATTGGACTTGGAACTGATGTACCTCCACTGAAACACATTGGTAGCCTCTCTTATTGCAGCCACTCTATTTGCAACGAAGGTGTGAAATCGTTTGGTATCATTACTGATGTATCTCAACACCGTTTGACTGTCTGTCCAGAAGAATGAGCTATTCAGCTGGATAGAGAGCTCCCTTTTCAACATTCTGTCCACCTTGACAGCCAACACAGCGGCAGTGAGTTCAAGGCGGGGAATTGTTGTCTGCTTTAATGGAGCTACTCTAGCCTTTCCAAGCATGAAAGCCACATGCACATTTCCTCCTTCATCTTGTACCCTCAAATAAGACACTGTTCCATATCCATGGTCACTACCATCTGCAAAATGATGCAACTGGACAAGTAAACGTCCTTTAAAACTACTTGGCTTGATGCAACGCCTCACTTTAAACCCTGCTATTTTCTCCAGGTCCTGATACCATGATGACCAAAACTGTGACATAGACTGGGGAATAGGGTCATCCCAAGACAAATTTTGTCTACATGCTTCCTGTAACAACAACTTAGGTTGCAAAGTGTAAGGTGCCAAGAAGCCAAGAGGGTCATAGATTGAACTGACCATTGAGAGAATGCCACGCCTAGTGTGAGGCTTTTTTTCCACAGCAAGTTCAAAGCAAAATGTATCACTCTCTGCACTCCAGCTGAGGCCCAGTGCTTTCTCCACAGGCAGCCTGTCTCGTTCCAGGTGAAGTTGTCTTGTTGGTTTGGAGCGCTTTTCTTCTGGAATGGTTGACAACACTGCTCGGCTGTTGCTTGTCCATTTCAACAGCTGAAATCCTCCCTTTGAGCACAAATCAGTGAGATGCACCACCAACTGTACTGCCTCTTGCTCTGTGGCCACAGACTTCAAACAGTCGTCAACATAAAAATTTTTGTAGATGGTGTCAGTCACATACTTGTTGTAGCTGTTTGTATTATCTGCTGCTGTCTTTCTTAGAGCATAATTGGCACAGCTTGGTGATGAGACAGCTCCAAAGATATGCACTTTCATCCTGTGTTCGACTGGTTTGACCGATGTATCTCCTAATGGCCACCACAAGAAGCGGAGAAAATCCATATGTTTCTCTGACACCTTCACTTGATGAAACATAGCCTGGATGTCTGTCATCAATGCAATGTTCTCCTCTCGGAATCGGGTGAGCACACCGAACAGGGAATTTGTAAAATCCGGCCCATGTAGCAGCTGGCTATTCAACGAGGTGCCTTTATAGCTTGCTCCACAATCGAACACCACTCGCAATGTCCTCTTCTTTGGGTGGTAAACTCCGTGGTGGGGCAGATACCACACACCTCCATCCTTGGGTTCCAGCTGGTCATGAGGAACAACCTCAGCATAGCCTTTGTCAATTAGGTCAGTAACAAATGCTGTATATTCTTCCTTATAGGCCTTGTTCCTGTCAAATTTTCTTTTGAGACTTTGAATGCGTTGCTCCACAATACATCGGTTATTGGGCATGATTGTTTCATCCTTATTAAAGGGCAAATCCATGCAGTAATGTCCATCTTGGATACAAGCTGATTGCTCCAATATTTTCATAAACTTCTTGTCCTCCATTGACATTTCATGCTCCTCTTGCAGTGTCTTCTCACTGAACTCCATATTGTATTGAGACACCAACAGCTCCTCCAATTTGACAATGGAAATCCGATTAGTGTAAGCAGTAGGACAGCCTTTCTGACCACCATTTCCACTCCTTAAAGGTCCGTTTATGACCCATCCTAATAGGGTTCTTACGGCATAGGGTCCATCACCTTTGCTGTTTATAATCTCCCATGGCTCCAGGAGCTTTGGTGCGTTTGTCCCAATCAAAAGTCCAACATCAGCATCCAATTCTGTGATCTTAATTTTTTTTAAATATTCCCATTTCTCAACATCTTGCTGACGGGGAATGTTGGTCTTTGAAACGGGAATAGTTTCTTGGGTGTAGACCTCTGGAAGCTCTATGAAGTTGTTTTCTTCCAGCTCAGAAATTTCCAGTCCAGAAACACAGTGGCTAGGCACCACTTTTTCTTGACCCATGGTGCACAGCAGAATGTTAGTCCTTTTACTTTGTAGATTTAGATGGTTCATTAGCCTACTGGTGATAAAAGTGGCTGTACTCCCAGGATCTAAGAAGGCATAAGTCTGCAACACCGTATCTCCTGTCTTAGACCTAACTTTAACTGGAACAATAGATAAAGTACAGTCGTGGTCCCCGGCCCCAGTACAAGAACCAACCTGGTGAGACACAAACGCACTACTTACTGATGGTTCTTCACTGTCTAGATGCAGAATAGTGGGGTGTTTTAGATAACATTTGTCGCAGTTGAGCCGACTCTTACACTCCTTACTGATGTGTCCAACCTTTAAGCATCCAAAACATACTCCTTTCCCTCTCAGGAATTCAATTTTCTCCTTGTGAGAAATTCTTTGCAGTTCTTGACACTTTGATATTAGATGAGGCTGTTCGCAGTAAAGACAGGAGAATGAAGGAGGATTGTTTTGGACAATTGGCTGCTTGTAAAATGTTGGTGCAGAGGCACTATCCGGTGCTGAAACTGATGTTACAAAGCTGCTGCCTTTGATGTTGTCCTTTAATAAGGATTTAGACTTAAATGGTTCCCTAATTACAGGGCTTGGCTTGGTGTCAGAGATGTCTCCAAACAGTGGATGGGACAGGATCTTTACTTGTTGTTCAAGAAAGTTGACCAAATCATTAAATGTGGCTCGGAAGCCTTGCCGCTCTTGTAGTTTATAAGCTGTTATTCTCCATCTTTCACGGAGCTTATAGGGCAACTTCATGATTACTTGTCTCATTTGAGATAGAATGTTCAACTCCTCCATGTACTGTATTTCTAACATGGCATTACAGCAGCCACGTAAAAACAAGGCGAATTCCTGCAATGCTTCAACATCCTCAGATTTTATGACTGGCCAGGCAAACACCTTCTCCATATGTGCAGAAGCAATGTGATGTTCATTTCCAAAATGCTCCATTATGAGTTCCTTTGCTCGCTGGTAGCCCTGCTGTGATGACATGTGCATGCAGCTCCTGACCAGCTCCCTTGGCTGCCCTCTGGTATATTGCTCTAAAAAGTACAGACAATCCTGATAATTGTTTGTTCTTTCTTCCACACAATGTTCAAAAGCTCTTAGGAAAGATATGCACTCCAAAGGATTGCCATCAAAAACTGGGATCTCACGCTGAGGAAGAGTAGCTGATAACTGCTGCTGAACGAGCATTGATGTGATTTCATTCTGTTTTTGCATAATGGTACAGATTACATTATCATTTGGAATTGATGGATTATTTAATTGTTGTTGCATTTGTGCCTTGTGTGTTACTCGTAATTGTAGATCTGATGGTTGAAAGGGAAAAGTGTTTAGTTTGGAGTTGACATTTACAGAAGGTAATCCATCCAACTTTGAATCTGGTTTAACAGCGCCATACAGTGGTTGTTTCGGGTAGTGCGGCTGATCTTCTGGTTTTATACTGCTATAAACCTTTTTCCTCACAGCTGGCGCAGAGGGAGCAGTTACTGTAAAACCCATCGGGGTGTTTGTGGCAGCATTGGGCACAAATTCTGTCGCCTGTGGGTTGAATTCAGCGCGTCTTTGCTCTTTAAGTCCCTTACTGACATAAGAGTTCATTCCATCGGACATCGATTTAGATTTTCCTCCAACGCTACTGCTTTCCAACACAGAAAGGCGTGCTGCTGCAGCTGCTAATTGCGCATCCAGTTCCAGTTGTTCCTTTTTCTTTCTTATCTTGTCAGCTTCCAGTCTGTGTCTCTGCTCTAATTCCTCCAATTCATGTTTCCTTTTCAAAGCATCTGCCTTTGCCAGTAAAGCTGCTTGATCAGCCAGGGCTCGTTTACGAGCAGAGGATGTGCTGGACGCATAACTGCGCTTAGAACGCTTACTTGAGACGTTTGAAGCACTATCCTCAGGGTTTACGTCTTCGACCGCACCACAACAGTTCTCCACTTGAACGTTAGCAGCATCAAGTTCATTACACGCCTTCAAATTTTCTTTCAACCAGGTGTTCACTTTATTCACAAACTCATTATTTGCGCCTTCTTTCTCCTGAAACCAGGCATTTTGTCTTTGTTGCTCATCCTCGGGCAAATTAAAATTATATAACAAGTTGTCGTGGAGAGATGATGCCTTTTCACACAACGTATTGAACTCTTGTATGTATTGTTTAACCTCAGAAACATTTTTATTTGACAACCACAGCTCTGTTATTTTCGACTTTATTTTACTTGCATTTTTAAACACTTCGCTTCTTTCCTTTTGCACCTTTTCAAATGCAAATACAGTACCCTTTAGCGAAAGTTTCCTTTGTCTTTTTTCAGCTTGTGTGCCCATAGGCTCAGTTTCATCATTAATATCACTCATTTTCCACGGTGGCTTAATAAAGACAGTAACGTGCTGCGTTACGTTGCTCCTGCTTTACGTTGTCAGAAACGTTCCAAACTGCAGAACACCAGCGCATTTACATTAGTGGCTGTTGAATATTCACACTTTGAAACATGAATGAAAGAAAGCCATCACATTAGTCCTTGGCAATAAAGAGTATTAACTCCAGAAGACGGCCCGACGCCGTTGCGCATCAAAATCCAATCCAACACGCCCAGCTTTATATTTAATAAGGATGACTGCACTCACCGGAGATGTCTTGATGGTATTCGTGCCTCATACCTTATTGTTTGATTGATCTTACTTAAGATGACAGCGATGGATGGCTGGATAAATCCTTCCTTTGTTGTGCAGGTGAGCTAGGACAGTGCGACATGACGTGTGCCCAACTTATCCAGGTGAGTCGTCCTCTTAATCCAAAAAGGTCGAGGTTTTTACTTTGTGTAGCGACTACCAACCACCTTTTTGTCGCTTGCGGGTGCGGGGAATCTGGGATTTAACACGCTTAAAAGAGGAGATGGAAACCAGGATATGAGGTATGGGCGTTCCCATTTATTGAAGTACGTTTGTATATGGACAAACTTTCCAAACAATCAGAGTAGCGGTCTTTACATCAAGTGAGATGGACAGGTAACTATGGAGAATGTGAAAGATAACAGAGTTTAACCGGAGGACGCAGGCTATTGTGTGCCAAAGAAAGCGGTAAAAACCGTATGACCTCCCGTCACCCAAAACCCTTTCTGCCCCCTCACGTCTTACCTATAAAGCATTCCCCTCCACACCGCCACCAGTGGTAGAGCAGAATATAGGTCACCGCCACCCAAAACAAATAACCCAGAAACAAACCATACCTAAACACCAACAACTATAAATGGCTCCTACAATCACCTTGCATGCTACCTTATTTCGAAGAAAGAAGGATATTTGGAAGGGGGGCAGTGACCTTATTTTTAATAAAATCAATCTTATTTATAAAGAATCCCAAAAAATCACCACTGCTGATAGCTTGGGGAATGAGTGGTTTAACAGAGGTTACCCGTTGCTGCAACTTTTACTTCACTGGTATAGATGAAAGTAATTTGGTTCTTGGCCTGTAAGTGACTAACCTGGAAACCTTCCGTTGAAGTAATTTTAGGAAGGGGCGAAAATACTGGTTAGCTGATTGGCCTATGTTGGTGATAGACGGGCTAAATAAACCAAACAGATCAACAAAGCATATGACGTACTAACAGAGCAATGACGAAAACACAACCACAAGCCAGGCTACTCTTGCCGAAAACAGTCGGGAGAAGAGCAAAAACATCTTTTCCTCTAAGAAAAGCCTCCAGAGCAGTGTTTTGCTCTTCTTTCAGTGAAGAAATACTCTGTAATTCCGATAAAACTTGCTCGATAGCCACGCTAACGCTAGTTTCATCGGCTGAAGCCGCCATGTTCCTTTAGACTGAACTGTCGCGCTTCTCGTTGCGTCACACCTCAACCCGCCTCAAAGCCAACGCTGATTGGACGTTCGTTTGGTGACGGCTCCTAATTTTCTTCAACGGAGAGTCTCCAGACTGATTACCGAGTGAAATCTTGAAAGCTCGCGAGATCAGGATGGTCTCACGAGGCTAGTAATTGACACCAATGGCCTTTTAATTGGGTATTACATGATCTGAGTTTAAAAAACAAAAATCATGTATACCCCCCATTTAGCACATTGTAAAACCACCTTTCGCTGCAATTTCTACCTTAGATGTATTTCTAGAATGTCCCGATGATCACATTTGAAAATAAAGATTGTCACCCATTTTTCATTGCTGAATTGAGTGCTCTCCTAAGTCTATGTCCTTAGTCTTGTCAGAAAGCTCTTATGAGGCAGATTAACCTCATGATGTTGAATAAGAGGAGTGAACAAGTAGCAGGGCTGTTCTAGATGAGCTAGCTTTTTAGGTTGAACACTCCATTCCCAAAAGCCAACCCTCTAGGGATTAGTGAAATGAAGTCCCTATTTTTAGATTGAGCTTTCAATATCACATCTAATTTAGCTGATGCTGTACTGAATAGTCTGCTTTCAAAGATGTTATTTGGCAGTGTCAGTGTATGATGTGGTCTCTGTCTCCAACTGACTCAGAAGTTGGTCTTTAACTGTTAATGATATATTTTTATTTTAAATTCCAAGCTTTTTTATACCAATAACATGGACAAACTTTTAGGTTTTTTAGGTTTAGGTTATGGACTGTTAATGGGAGTGCTTGTCTTTGGTAGTTGCCAAAGGGGTGAATTAGTCCACAACTTGAATGTCAGTCATGTTACCTTTATAAAAATGATAAAAACAACAAGTAGGCTAAAAATTGTAGGGATGCACGATATAATCGGCCCCCTATCGGTATCGGCCTTAAAACTGAATATCGGACATCGGCCACCCCACCGATATTTAACCCGATATTTGATCAGCTTCTGAGTTTCTAAAGTCTAAAAAAAAAAAAAAAAAACTTTTTTCTTCCTCAAAAACTTCTTTTTTACAGACTTAAAAACTTCTAAAGACGAGGGAAAAAATATTGATACATTAAAATATCACAATATCTTCATATGCTGATATGTTGCCATTTAAAAACACCATATCAATCTCTTTTACTAATGAAATATTGCTATATGTCATCGTTATGCTACGAAATACCCCGAAAATTCACGAAATTTTGCCATATTTTTATATGTTGATATATTGACGCGGTATCGATCTATTTTACTAATAAAATCTCACAAGAATTTGCAAAATATCACGAGTTTGTAACAGAACGATGAAATTTCACGAGATTTTGAAAGTAAAATAGATCGATACCGCGTTTTTAAAAATCCATTTGATATCAGCATATGAAAATATATTTGAGTATATTATTTTTCAAAGTGTAAGAAATGGATAACAAAACTGCTATTTTCAATGACTACTTATTTTTGTCCAGCTTTAACATCGGTATCGATATCGGTTATCGGCTACATGAGTTTTAAAATATCGGCATATCGGATATCGGCCAAAATCCCAATATCGTGCATCCTTAAAAAATTGTATTAGTTTGCAATGCCAATTTTAATGAAACCACCCCCCCAAAATATTTAGGGGTTGAACTTTAAGGAAACTTTTCGAAAGAATGTCAAAAAAATTGTATTTTGAACGTAAAGTGGAGGATGTTGTTTTTCTGGGTGGATCATCAAAAAATGTGGTCCTCCTAATTGCGAACATCCCAAGTTCCAAAAACTAATTTCAGGGAGATGCCGATTGAACATCGGTTGTGCTTTCTGTTTTTCATGGGAATTCAGCATACAGTGCACCTCGCCAAGGTGTCATCATTCCTCACCAGTAGTCCTTTGGATCTACTTCATTCTTTTTCTTTACAAATTCTGGTTTACCAATTATTCCCAAACAATAAGACGATAGCTTCAGTGGTACTGAGATAGGATCCCAGTTTTCTTCTGCTAAATGTTTTTTTTCCCCCACAAGAAATAAAAAATGCTCTGAATTTAACAGTTTATCTTGAGTTCTAATTTAAATTTTATAGAAACTACGTAGTTTTAACTTAAATTAAGTCAAAAATATGTAAAATTCCTAAATTATAAATGTATATTGACCTCATAAGAAATAGATTTTTGATTGAACCTAATTGAAAAGAAATCTCAATTCATGCAGCTCTCTTAATATATTTGAATTCCTTGCCCAGTTTTTTATCTTATGCTTTTCTGGGCCTCCTTGAAAACACGCTGGCCCCCTCCTGGCCCCCTGGTACATTTGGTCTAGATCCGCCACTGTTCCTCACCTTCACTAGACATTCTCACTTTCCGTTGGTGAGTCTGACATAGTGGAAAAATTGCAAATCTTCTTTTGGAAAGTAAGCTTACATGAGCGATGCAAACAGCAACTTTTAAACAGAGCGTGCACGCTATTACACACGTTCAATAGGCATTCCCTCTCAGGACCAGGTACAGGGTTGTGCATGTGCTTTTCTTAAATTTTTTAAAAAGGGGAGATGATGGGTCTTTTTAAAAATTTGTGAAAATCTGCACTATAAATTTTATTTGATTTGTTGGATTCAATAAACCCTTTACTGGATGGGTGGCTTTAAAAGACTTTTATTCCACACTGGAAAAAAACAATCTAGAAATAAGTAAAATTAAGTGCATTTACCCACAATGCAATTGTGTTTTCTTATTTTAAGTGTAAATTGTCTTGTTCCATTGGCAAAAGGTCTATTTTACCTCCTTAATCCAAGAACAAATGCACTTATTTTAAGAAAAAATTACTCATCTAGATTTGGATTTTTTCCAGTGCAGTTAGATGGACTTTTTACTTGATGCAAAAGTATTTCAACCTCATATATTTGGGCTATAATACAGCTACGACTATTAACAAGCTTTGTTGGATGCAAAATAGAACTCAGAATTTACAAGATGTAGCGACAAGAACAGTGATCATCTACAGAAAAGGGCACGGATATAAATATTTTTTATTTGATTTATGTGGCCAGTGCATTAATCCCACAGCTGACTGTGATATATATATATTATACAGCCTGCATAAACAGAGCAGAAGGCGCGTTGGGTACCTTGGGTCATGTTCTGCATACAGTCATGTTGGGACTAGCTGGCCTGAGTGGACCCATTGTTAGTCTGTCTGATTCCCATCATTCATGGTGGTCGTTTTTAAATGCCTGGATTACAGTAATGGTTTCGGTCCAATTTTTTATTGATGCTTGAAATAAAACCGGTTTATTTAGCTTTATTTATTTAACAGAGATGCTTTTGGGGGAAAACGTATTTTCCCAAGACTGTGATTTTTTAACCCAAACTTTATCAGTAGAGTTGTAGGTTTGTCTTGTGCACCGCATACTCACAGTCTTACACTGGCAAAGAAACTGATCAGTATCTTTGTTTCTTCTCTCCAGTCTTTCTCTCTTCTTTCAGTCTGCACCTCTATTAATTATGCATCCATTAATAGGCTCACCCCCACTTCCCACTGAAACCTTGTCCTGTAAACATGCACAGTAGCCATGTAGATGTGTTTAAGCATGCTGAACCAGTGTCCAGAACTCACTTTACCCTGTCAGCCTCCCTGTCTGTTGCATCACAGCTTTCTGATCTGCTTTATCTCATCTGTCCTTCTGTCAGACCAGCTGTCTCTTTCTTTGTCTGACATGTTTCACTGCTGGCCCTGCCAGTGCACTCCAGGTAGAGTAATTCACTTGTATGCTATCTGGAGAGGATGAAGGTTATTAAACCACACTGACATTTAGGACCTGCAGATTAGCGAGGCTTACGCCTCTCTGCTTTTCCCTCTGCAGGCTTCTCATCATAGTGAGTATGTGCATGTTAGTTAAACAGTTTTCTGAAAATCCATCATCTACTTAATGCCGTAAAAGCTGTTTCAGAATCTCTATGTCTGCTTTTTGGTAATTTCAGGCCATTTGAAAATAAACAGCATTTATATAGAAATGGGTATTTTTAATTTTCTGACAGATTGTACCCGGGTAGACATTTTTATTTTCCTTCATGTTTACATCACAAGTTCGTAGTTTGCCTTTCCTGTTTGTGTTTACGATCAGGACAATCAATCTGATTATTAAAGAAGATACGGCCTGAGCTTCAGAAGGTTTGCATGTCTTAAAATGGGGGTTAATTTGTTGTGTGCGTAGCGAGGGCGGATTTATGAAATTTGGGGCCCTAGGTAAAAACAGGCATGGGGCCCTCTGAATTGACCCATTATAGATGAGATGTTAATAGAATTTTTCCAGGTTTTGTCCCTTTTCTTCTTGTTTTCCTCTCTATGTTTTGTACTCAGCTGACTTTTCATGCTGTCTCTAAAGGAATGAAAGATTTTTTCCAAGCACTAAGCTCACTTAGCTGATTGCTCCTTCCTGTATTTCCAAAAAGGCCAAAGTAAATAACCCAGTCCTTCTTTTCACTGTAGACAAGCCATGATCTGCTTATCTGTTCTCCATTTTTCATTTGGATGAAATAATAGCTGCATGAATCATGACAGCAGACAAGATAGAGGAGAGCAGGAGGCGGGGTTACCAATCTACTTGCTCTGGAGAGCAGAGTTCGCTGCTTTTAGATGTTGTCTCCAAAGTCTCCAGTAGCAGAAAAAAATCGCTAGATTTGGCACTAGGTGCTTTTCTGGAATAAATGCATTAGAGGGGTCTGAAAAGTTGCTAAATATAGCAACAAAAGCATTAAGTTAGCAACACTGAGCTTTGCATCGTTTGTTTTGCTGTTTGGACCTTTCTGAACATTTGCAGCAAATGGACTGATCTAATGTGGACGCTGAAGGGGGCAGAGACACACTTAATATTATAGTTTCATCAAAAAGATAATTAATTTGCACAAATATATATTAAAAATATATATTTTATGGGGCCCCCAGGAACTTGGGGCCCTAGGCAACTGCCTAGTATTGCCTAATGGTAAATCCCCCCCTGGTGCGTAGAGCAGTTCTTCAAAAAGGATGCAAAGTGCTTGAAGTGTGAAGCTGTTTTTTCCCCCTCCCTCAGTTTTATTAACTTTAACTTTTGTTCACAGTTCTCTGCGATGGACTACGAGGTGCACAGTAAATATTATTTAGTATTATTAGGGATGCACGATATTGGGATTTTGGCCGATATCCGATATGCCGATATTTTAAAACTCATGTAGCCGATAACCGATACCGATACCGATGTTAAAGCTGGACAAAAATAAGTAGTCATTGAAAATAGCTGTTTTGTTATCCATTTCTGACACTTTGAAAAATAATATACTCAAATGTATTTTCATATGCTGATATCAAATAGATTTTTAAAAACGCGGTATCGATCTATTTTACTTTCAAAATCTCGTGAAATTTCATCGTTCTGTTACAAACTCTCATTATATTTTGCAAATTCTTGTGAGATTTTGTTAGTAAAATAGATCGATACCGCGTCAATATATCAACATATAAAAATATGGCAAAATTTCGTGAATTTTCTTGGGATTTCGTAGCATAACGATGATATATAGCAATATTTCATTAGTAAAAGAGATTGATATGGTGTTTTTAAATGGCAATATATCAGCATATGAAGATATTGAGATATTTTAATGGATCAATATTTTTTTCCTCGTCTTTAGAAGTTTTTAAGTCTGTAAAAAAGAAGTTTTTGAGGAATAGAAAAAGTAGTATTTTTTTTTTTTTAGACTTTAGAAACTCAGAAGCTGATCAAATATCAGGTTAGATATCGGTGGGGTGGCCGATGCCCGATATTCAGTTTTAAGGCCGATACCGATAGGGGGCCGATTATATCGTGCATCCCTAAGTATTATTACTGTTTATCAATAATTATCGTGGAGCTGAAGAAGGCATTTGACCGTGTCCCTTATGGTGGTGTGTAGGGGGCGAACCATGAGTATGGAGTTGGGGCCCTTTACATGGGTGAACAAGCGTGACAAGTCTCTGTACAAGCTGAGCCGGTTTAACTTAAATCCATATAAACGTCTTGGGAAAGATTCTTTATTTTCAGATAATGATGCTGCCATTCAACCTCAGTGAATTGAGAGGAATCTGCAGAGACGAATGGAAGAATAAACCCAAACCAGATCTACTAGGCTTTCAGGATGGACAGGATTAAGACTGTGGTTACAGCTGATGGTGGTTCACAAAATTAGGTCTGGTTGAGCAGCTTTGGGTGAAATAACTAGACCATAACATAGTGTGGGAAAAGTATTGGGGTGTGAATACTTAGAAGTGGCAAATGGAGAGAGAGGGTGATGCTGGAATGTATCAGCAGAGACTGATAGCAACTGTTACACCCCTTCCTCGTTACTGGGTCAGCGAGAGACAAAGAGTCGCTGTGTCTGCATGGGAACCAGAGGGGAGAGATGGGACACGGACAAAGGAGTAGAAGAGGTTTTAAGACAAGAGGATGAACACAACGGAGAACGTAAATGTTTCTTGCTATTGAGTTTTCTTTCAGAATCAATCATTTGTTTCAAATATTCAACAAGAAGCTGGAATTAAGGATGCTTTCTTTTGATATTGTAGTAAACTTAAAGATACAATCAGACATTAAAAAAGATCAATACTGACCTGCTGTATCGTTGCTGCTGATCTTATTGGATGGAGATAAAAAAAATACACACACTTTTACAAACCTACACAGTTTAAAGGGCATCTTTGGAAACTAAAAGGGGTTATAGTATTAAAACAAATTCATATTTGGTTGTTTAACAGCCCTGAAACCATTATTTAACGAGGATATTGCTCCATCTAGTGGTAGGATGAAGTTATTGCATTTGCTGAAACGCATCATAACAGCAGGATCACATATTTTTCCAGTAGTTTTCCTAAAACTTATTCTTGAAGTACATAATTAGAAGATTCATGTACTTATGATTTATAGAATAAAATTTACCTCTAATTTGTTTTGATAAAAAAAATACCATCAAAGCCTAAACAGGTTTGAGAAATGCATGTAGAAGCTACATTTTTTGGGGGTTTTAAACTGACCAAAAAAAATGTACAGAAAATTAAAATGGTTGATGTCTTTTTTGTTTACACATGAGCAGGTTTTGTAGTGAAAAGGGTGGAGCAGACGAGGCTTTAAGGAAGCAGGGCTAGAAAACAAAAAAAAAGAAAAACTAGAGTTTCAGGTCTGTTCAGGTGAGCTGAGACTGAGCCGGCGGGCGGGCGGGCTGGTGGTGAGGAGTCGGCTTCTAATTGTGTTTTCACTCTTGCTCTTGTTTGAGAAGCGTTTTTATTGAGGAAAGGGATCTGGTAAGTCTCTGCTCATAGTTTCTATCTTCCTTTTTTTTTTTTTTAGTTCTTCTTGCCAGTGGTGATAAACGTTAGGATCATGTTTGTTCTTAAAAGGGAAACTTCTAGGTTCTCATGTTTGCTTATACTCACAGAAACACCAAGGCACTGTATCCTTTGGGGAAACCTCATTTTATTTTTGTCCTATAAAGGTAATATTGTTTTGTTTCTGGATTCCAGTGCATTTTTGTAGAGATTCTGTAGAGTTGTGCAATGAATGAATAAAATTCATTCAGCGATTTGTGGAAATTGAATGGGATAAAGTTGTAGCCCCAATTTGTGAAAAAACACTTAGACCTTATATATTTATTAATGCAGTGTGATGCACCTGTATTTTTGTTACTAAACTGCTACAAACTTCATTGTTTTTTAATCTGTATTTTAAGGAACACACCGTAACAAAGTAAATAATAATGTCATGTGGAAGCAATATTCTTTGTTACAACTAAGAAACTAAAGAAATGTAGTATATATTTATATTTAACCTTCAATAGAAACTACTCTGTAGATCCACCTTTAGCTGCAGATACAGCCTCAGGTCCGTTAACTTATTGTACGTCTGTACCCGCTTTGCTCGTCTAAAGACAAAAATGTTTTCCAGGGAGACGGCAAGTCTTGCCGTAGGTTGCCTATCTCCACATCTGCTTTCACTAGCTACCCTGTCCTTGATAAATAAGCGTCCCTAAACATTATGCTGCTACCACTATGGTGTACTGTTGGAATGATGCATCTACATGTTGGGAAACGTGCTGTGTTGGCTTGGCATTTTCCATCGAGGCTGAACAGTTCAGTTCTGCTCGCCTCTGACCAGAGCACTTTCTTTCATGTGTCTGGTTGACTTTTATATCCTCCCTGCTCCACGTTAGCCTCGTGAGGCCATCCTGATCTCACGAGCTTTCAAGGTTTCACTCTCTGTTAAACACAATTTGGAGCCGTTCACCAAATGAATGTCCAGTCAGCATTGGCTTTGAGGTGTGACGCAACGGGAAGCGCGACAGTTCAGTCTAAAGAACATGGCGGCTTCAGCCGATGAAACTAGCGTTAGCGTGGCTATCGAGCAAGTTTTATCGGAATTACAGAGTATTTCTTCACTGAAAGAAGAGCAAAACACTGCTCTGGAGGCTTTTCTCAGAGGAAAAGATGTTTTTGCTCTTCTCCCGACTGGTTTCGGCAACAGTAGCCTGGCTTGTGGTTGTGTTTTCATCGTCGCTCTGTTAGTACGTCATATGCTTCGTTAATCTGATTGGTTTATTTGGCCCGTCTATCACCAACATAGGCCAATCAGCTAACCAGTATTTTCGCCCCTTCCCAAAATTACTTCAACGGAAGGTTTCCAGATGGATATGCGAAGCAAATCCATCTGGCGGAGTCAAGTTAGCTCCACGTGCCCCTCCTCCAGAGTTCTGGATCTGTAAGCTTAGTTGGATGAATACGATGCAGTAGGGCTGGGCGATAATTCAATAACGATATATATCGATCGATAGACGTGTGGCGCAATAAAAAAAAAGAGGGTCGATAAAAGTTCGATAAAAAAGAAACGCAGTTTTCCTTCCTTCTCATTGTAGCCTAGCATGTAGGTTTATGCTAGTCACTGCTTCCTCCCAACCAATCACAATCGCGGACCCAGGCATGCCGTCACCAAGCGCCGCCCTCTCAAACCACAACACAGAGCACATGAAGATGTGCAGCAAGGAGAGGCGGAGGAAATTGTTTCAAAGAAAGGTTTTTGTAGTTCGGCAGTCTGGCAGTATTTCGGTCATGGCAACTCGGACCAAAAACAAACCACAGTCATCTGGAAAATGTGTCGGGAACCAGTGAAAACCAGTCTGATAACGAAACCAACTTTTTTTTAATCATCTCAGCCGCTCACAGCCGCAGGAGTACGAGCTGTGTAGGCCCCGGTGCGGCTCTCCTCTGAGGAATCTTCGGAAAATATATATATATTTTCAGTTCTGGGCAGTTTCCCACGTAGTTCTAAGAATTGAGATAAAAATGCTGAAGGGCCAGAAACTTCAAAGTAATAACTCAGGTTAAAGCAGGAAACGGGGCGGTGGCGGTGGGGGGGGCATTTATTTATTTGTTATATTTATTTTGGTCACTTTTCTGGTCACTTTAGTTTATTCTTTGTCAGTATTTAATAACATAACTCAGGTCTCTTAAGTTATTTTTCTTTAAAACAATTCTGTTATGGTTAAAAAAGTTGGTTAAATAAAGATTTAATTCGAAGTCTGTGTTTGTGTTTTTTATTAAAATTAAATCATTTAGCAATATTATAAAAAGTCCAGGCAGAGCTGCACATAAAATATGGTTTCAAATCTTTTCAATAATTATCGATATCGATCAATATGCATTTTTTTTTATCGATACGCTTTTTTTCTATATCGCCCAGCCCTACGATGCAGTAGGCTAGAAATTGTGTCATATCTATGTCTGTTTAGTTTTTCACGATGATCAGTATGATGTTTTTCATCTTTATCATTACCAAATGTTTCATGTTTAAGATTTTAGATTTGTTAAGATCATTAACTATAATTGACGATGTTCTGGTCAAACACCAGAATCTAAGGATTTAGTTGTGATGGGGCAACCGTATAATGTTTGACGGTGATGAATGAGATGTGCTCCTTCTAAAACTTCAATAACTTTAAATTCATTTAAAAAAAATTTTTTTTCAGGAAATCCTCACATTTATTGTTGTCTACGGAGCCCCTAAAGGGACATGGAGGGGGAAAAAAGAACTTTTGCGAGATCCCGCGATAGTTTTGCAGGATCTGGCAATACTTTTGCGAGATCCCGCAATACTTTTGCGAGATCCCGCAATACTTTTGCAGGATCCCGCAATACTTTTGCAGGATCCTGCAATACTTTTGCAGGATCCCGCAATACTTTTGCAAGATCCTGCAATACTTTTGCAGGATCTGGCAATACTTTTGCGAGATCCCGCAATACTTTTGCAGGATCTGGCAATACTTTTGCAGGATCTGGCAATACTTTTGCCAGATCCTGCAAAAGTATTGCGGGATCCTGCAAAAGTATTGCGGGATCTCGCAAAAGTATTGCGGGATCTCGCAAAGGTATTGCCAGATCCTGCAAAACTATCGCGGGATCTCGCAAAAGTTTTGCCAGATCCTGCAAAAGTATTGCCAGATGGCAATACTTTTGCAGGATCTGGCAATACTTTTGCAGGATCTGGCAATACTTTTGCGAGATCTCGCAAAACAATTAAGCTACCTCCGGAGTAAAGGGATCATAAACAAAAAAGTGTTTCACCTGATTCTTTTTTTTTTTACATTAAAATGCATAGGTCCTTTTCAAGGAAAGGATAACTTTTCTAGATTCTAATGCATATGACGGTAAAGTAAAAATATATGTTAGTTTTAAAGTAATTATTTATTTAGAATAAGATTATTTTATTTCATTGATGCTTTCCATGCAAGTAACATTGAAATTTCCATTACGAAATTAAACAATTGTTTCAATAATCAATCTGATTAATTGTTTTAGCTCTACTCCTTTTTAATCTCTTTTCTAGCTTAGTGTAAATTTACAAACCTGCCAATTTTCATATTTAGATTTAGATAATTTAATAAAGCTTTCCACACCTCGAGGAAGTAAATTTAATTTTGCTCTATACTTTATTTACATTATCTTTATTTACGCCAAGTCATGAAAATGAAATAAAATTTCATAACCTGTGGTTTACTAGGTTCATAGTGCCGACCTTTTTTATTACGTTTTTGCACCTTTAAAGAAAACTTTTTCAAGCATCATATTTGGTAGATTCCTTTATTAGTTTTTCAAAGCATAAACTTCTGTGTACAAATGTCTTGAATGCATCACTCAGCCTCTTCCTGGTCCATTTACATCACTTCAGAGGTCAGTTTGGGACACATTCAGAAATTAAGTAAAACACCAGGAAGGATTAAGAGCTCTGGATCAAGAAAAGACAAGAAGCAATAGAAGTGTAATATGTAGGAATGCATTGTATTGTGTTAAAGGTAGATTTATGACCCGGAATAAGGATGAGTTTTTATTATCCATGTCTACGTCAAAGGGTAAATCATTTGCTTAGCCTTATAAATCGATGTCAGCATTGCTTCTTTGGTAGCCAGTTAAATCTGTTTGACTTATGTTAACTTAAAATGCTTTTTTTTTTTATTTATTTTTGAAGTTGTTTTAGGTCATTTTGTGAAGAATTAATTTTAAAGTTAAAAGCACAGTTTTCTGTAGAAAAACTGTTTCTTCTTGTTTTTTTTTTAAAGCGGTTAATCTTTAATCTTTCATTTTCACGCCTGGAGTGATTACTCTACGTCATTACAGCACTGTCAGGTGATGGATGCACATATAGTGAGGAGAAATGTTTTCTTTTTAGGCATTAATAATAATAATAATGAATTTTATTTGTAATGCACTTTACATTTGACTTCAAATCTCTTAGTGCTACATAAAAAAAAAGGGAAAATTATAACAAGGTTAAAAGACCAAAACATTAAAAACACAGTAAAAAGACAATCATTAAAATCAATACATTCAAATGCATACGTAGCCTATTAAAAAAATTTAAAATCAGCAATTGTAGGCATTTCTAAAAAGGAAAGTTTTCAGTCCAGTCTTAAAACAATCCACCGGGGGGCCCTAAGGTGGTCTGGGAGGGCATTCCACAGACAGGGAGCTGCGGCTTCAAAGGCCCTGTCGGCCATTGTTTTTAGCCGTTACGTAGCATTACCGTGAACAAGATGGAATCACCTGAGTTGGATGAAAAGTACAATTTGCAGGGATTGAAAAGTCACATTTTTGTGTGCATTTTTGTATTGCAACAACTAATCAGGGACTAGATGTGGCTGTAATGTAAGGTGAAGGATAACAGTGGAGATTAAGCTTTTTTGAATTAAAATCGATAAAAAAAATGGTGATTGCAAAATGTCGCGTAGGGAATGCTTGTAAGACATTTCTAAGTGGTTGTCATGGGAAAAAAGTATTCAACTATTCACCCTAGTTTAAGAAACGGAGATCGATGGATTTCACTCAGTCGGCACATTTATTCATATCTTTGCAAAGAGAGAACAGTCATCATACAGCCCTTATGGCACAGCGTTCTGCCCTGTTCTGCTAGAGCAGCGTTCATTCCCCCTTACTTACAACAATGCAAAAGTAGTCAAAGTCAAAACTAATTACAAATTACAGGTTAAACAGTAACATGTCATGAATAAATCTTGAGAAAGAATCTGATTTGTTATAGGAAGAAGCAATTTGTTATGGGAAGAAGCAAACACCATCCTGCAGAGAATTGTGTGGCCTTGAGAGAGAAACAGACTGAGTGAAAACTTTTATAGTGAGTAAATAGGATAAATTAATATATAATAGGAGAGAAATCAAACTTTTCCGACAACAGTGGCCTTTGAAAAAGCTTTCCTAATTTACCCTAGAAGGACTGTTAAAGCGTTCATCATTCGTCGTCCTCTGGCCAGCTGCTCTCTCCCCAGCTGTGGCGCTCTCAGCCAGCAAAAAGTGCTCCGATTTACAATTTTCCTCCTCCGACCTCCTTCTCTTAGCTTCCAGAGCTAGCCTCAGTCAACTGCTGCCAGCTCTGACCGCCTCTGCCCAGCTCTGAGACACTCTATGTCTGGGCTCTTGCTGTAATCTCCTCCTTTCTAAGCACTAGAACGCCAGCTCATCTTATCTCTGCTGTCCAGGTGATCCTTTCCCTAATTGGGAGAGTTTCAGGTCCTGATTAGACTGAAGTCTGAATGAAAGCTACCGTCATCTAGACTGTGTTCCTGGCAGTGCTGGTAGGTCCTCTTTCCAAACTGGTTCTGTCTAGGAAGAATATTGTGAATTCTTGTGATTTCTTTGGCTTTTCATGATACATAAACCACCATGACTCTGTGTAAATCCAGGTTCGCCATGTTTAGGTGGAACCAACAAACACAGAAACGGTGACGCAGTGGTGCGTTTAGCCGTTAGGTGTGAAAGTACTTTAGCGATATTGATCATATCCATCTGGAAACCTTCCGTTGAAGTAATTTTGGGAAGGGGCGAAAATACTGGTTAGCTGATTGGCCTATGTTGGTGATAGACGGGCCAAATAAACCAATCAGATCGACAAAGCATATGACGTACTAACAGAGCGACGACGAAGAGGAGCCAATTGATAGATCAAACTCTTGCCGAAACCAGTCGGGAGAAGAGCAAAAACATCTTTTCCTCTGAGAAAAGCCTCCAGAGCAGTGTTTTGCTCTTCTTTCAGTGAACAAATGCTGTGTAATTCCGATAAAACTTGCTCGATAGCCACGCTAACGCTAGTTTCATCGGCTGAAGCCGCCATGTTCTTTAGAATGAACTGTCGCGCTACTCGTTGCGTCACACCTCAACCCGCCTCAAAGCCAACGCTGATTGGATGTTCGTTTGGTGAACTGCTCCAAATTTTCTTTAACGGAGAGTCTCCAGACTGATTAGCGAGTGAAACCTTGAAAGCTCGCGAGATCAGGATGGTCTCACGAGGCTAGTGAGCAAAGCCCTTCTGACTGTCATCATTCCTACATGTCCCACCCCAAAAGACACTGCTGGCATGTCATTAATCCAACTCGCTTGTGTTTCGGAGACGGACGTATTAGCTGGAGTCTTTCAAGATGCATTAGTTGAGGGAATGAAAACTCAGATCTTGCGACAATCCAGTTTGCAGCGCAAGGTTATGTCATCTGTCGTTACTAAACAAATTTTTCAGATTCCTCTGTTAAAGTTAAAAGAATAACAAAGAATAATATAAGAAGGCGTGTTGGATCTTTAAGCAGAACATGTGGCATCAGGAAAGTCTCTCCTGAGGTTTAGAGACTCTTACTTGTGCTTCTATGTAAAGCTATCCTCTGATGAAGCCAATATTTAGATTAAAACTTTATTTTCATCAGTTTTTTCACATTTAGTCCATGCGGTTCTTAGCGAAATGGATTCTCTTCCTGCAGTGAGTCTTTCCAGGAACGTCAATCATCTGAGGGACCACAGCGTTGTATTCCAGTAGCCTCTCTAATGCATTGTAAAGCTCACAGCTTTTAATGAGTAGACACACACTCCAGAAATCACAGCCTTGTCCTGCCAGCAGCCTGCGGTGGATAAAAATCCAAGTGGTGACATCTTGGCTGCGCTGCAGTGAGGTCGGACTTAAACATGATTCAGTAATGTGTTTTTTCCAGAGATCTGAAATGGAAAAGAGCAGCTGTAGTATTTTTTTTTTCAATCTCCAGATGTCATGTTGACGAATATTACTTGAGAGTAGTAGTAGTTATTTAGCAGTTAGTTGGATCCACATCTGGATCCTCTGCATTTAGTCGTCTGTTGTTGTCATTGATGGCTGAGCGATTGTGGCTGCAGCTCTATCGGGTTCCGTCCATCAGGCTTCACACTTTGCGGCTCCAATCGACCGTGTTAATGTAAAGCAGCTGAAATACAAACTGATTTCACATCTAATCCATCTTCACAGCTGCTTCTTACCAACACCCAAAGCTAAGGCTAACCATGAAGGATTCATTAAAGTTAATTTAATTTTCCTTTAAAGATGTTATTCTTCTTCGAACCTTCAGTTTTTTCTTGTCACTACCCGCTCCGTACCGTTAGCAGGATCGGTACCATCAGCTCATTTTTGCATGCTTGAGCAGAGCACATCTATGGAGGATAAAAAGTGCCAAAATTAAATAAATAAATACAGCATTAAATAAATAATTGAATGTGTCAATAATTAATTAAATGTGGAATTAAATAAATAAATGTGTCATTCATTAATTAAAACCACGTCACTAATATAAAGTGCCACAATTAAATAAATAAATACAGCGATAGCAATTAATTAAATGTGTAATTCATTAAATAAATATATAAATGTGTCATTAATTTAATAAAATACGTCTTCATTTTATAAAAAAAAATATATAATTATTTCAGTGTGCATTTAATTATTTCATCTGTCAAACTCACCCATCAAAGTTAGGGGGCGGGGTTAACGCGAATCGAGTCTCTGTAATCGATTTGCTTCGCCTTAATGTGCAGGGTGACCAATCAGGTGTTAGATAACTCTGTCTAATCTGGCTAACAGAATAACAATGGACATGATGTATAAATAATAAACCTAACAGGTATTAACTCAAAATTCAATTCAGTTTATTTCTATAGCACCAATTCACAACACGTCATCTCAAAGCACTTTACAGTTCAACCAGATCATCCAGTGAAATTCATTAAGTTTTCTATCTAAGGAAAACCAGTTGATTGCATCGACTCATTGACTCTTCAGCAATCCCTCACACTAAGCATGCTTGTAGCGACAGTGGAGAGGAAAAACTCCCTTTTAACAGGAAGAAACCTCCAGCAGAAACAGCAGTCATCATGATATTTTGTGTTGCTACCAGTATAATAATTAGTGGTGAAGTTAAAACCTTTTCACTTTGCCAATTATAGCCCCATATTTACAAATACTGTTCTGATAATTCAATTCAATAATGCCCCATTAATCCCCAAAGGAAAATTAAGTTCAGAGTTATACGTCAAAGTGTGATTTATATCACTAAGCATTCCCACCGTAACCCCTCTTTTAATTAAATTTTCTTCATTTTAAAAACAAAATGAAAAAAAATTAAGAAAAAATGTAAAAAAAAATTAAATTGTGTAAATTCACACATTTTTGGAGGCTTTAACTTTACTTTGCTTTTTACTTTAGATGATAAAACAAAATTCTTATCATGACAAAAAAATAAATCACAATGACAAGAAAATATGATAGATTCTCTTCCCTATATGTAGCTATGACCTTCAAGTTTAAAGGAGCAGTAAGTAATACAATTTAGTGTTAAATTAATGAACATCATTTTAATTTGTCACCCAGGATGGCACTGACTATAAACAACCAATCATCTTATTAACTTAGTCCAGCTTTTCTCCCTTTAAATTAAGAGGTGTGGTCCAGACAGGCTTTAGTTTAGTGCGTAGCCCCTGTTTACTTCCTGGTTCCTGAGCCAATCAAATGAGAGTTCCCAGGGTTTGCTGAAACAGAGTGCAGCTTTGGGTATTTAAATGTTGGCCTGCAGACATGGAGGCCTGCAGGAACAATACCTTAGAAGCTTCAGCATCCGTCTAAAGTGCTGTAGCTGAGCCGCCTTCATGGGTGTTTTTGAATTAATGTTTATTACTCCTCTCTCTTGATCTGGCAATCTTCATACACACTCTGGCTTTGTGTTTACGGGTTGCACCACTAGATGTCACTTAAAGCATAGTTTAATACTTTATATCAAAGTCCTTAAACATGATGTTTTCATAGACCACAGCCTCAGAAACATTGAGATATCTGCTGTTAGAACCAGAGCAGACGTCAAGCTGCAGCTCTACAGCAGGTGAAGTAGGAAGAGGAGGGGCAGCAGAAGTCAAAGGGGAACTAATTCGTCTGGAGTTCCTTCCTTCTGCTGTGTGTGATCTCTGACTGAGTCACTGTTTAGGGCTTAACTACTTTATTTGCTCACTACTGGACATGAGCAGTGCACATATAATAAATTACACACGCCTTTTGAATAGCGGTTTTACTGTAAATGCTGGTCCTTGTTTTTTTTTCCGATCACTTCTCTAACTCAAGGGTTCCAAATGTGGGTTCCTAATTCAAATATTAGAAATTAATTTAACTGTAATATAAATCATTAGATAACTAAAAATAAGTTTAATTCAATTCAGTTTATTTCTGTTGAACCAATTCACATCATGTCATCTCAAGGCACTTTGGAGTTCACCTGATCATCCAGTCAGATTCAGTTTTCCATCTAAGGAAAACCAGTTGATTGCATCGACTCATTGACTCAAAGGCAATCACTCACACTAAGCATGCTTGTGGTGACAGTGGAGAGGAAAAACTCCCTTTTAACAGGAAGAAACCTCCAGCAGAACCAGGCTCAGTGTGAGCGGCCATCTACTGAGGCCCACTGGGGTTCAAGGAGACAGAAGCAGAGATACAAAATGAACTGTAAACCAGCTCCACAGGCGGCCTCATCCAGGAAACACACAGCCAGGCAGACGAGCTCTGAGCCAGCTCCCATGTCAGAGGATGAAGAGAGCACATCCAGTTAGTCACAGTCAGAGAAACAGGACTACACTGACTACACTATAAATCATATCAGATCATTAAAATAATAAAATCAAATATTTTATATGATTTTTAGTAAATTCATTTATCCTAAAATGAAAAAAAATTAGCTCCCTTTTTGAAATGTATATTAAATTAAGTCATTATAATATAAATCAATATAAGAAATTAACATTTTTCAACGTGTTTTTAGGAGGCCACTCATCTGTTACAGGTTGGGGTCAGATTTAAATATTTTTTACTTTGTAAGAAAGATGCAATTAGACTCGAATACACAACTGTTTTGAAACAAATAAAAAACTGTGACATTTATGACGTCAGCCAGAAGCAGCTGAAGCTAAACAAACATGGCTGATCCGTTTTTTTTTTGGGCTTTGTGGATAGGAAAGATGTTTGCAAATCTTCCTGGCCAGATCTGGTAATCGTTTTATTTATCAGTTAACTTCGCTAATTATGAAACAAATCAAGAGATTAAATCCATCACAGCTCTGTGATTGGCTAAAAGCTGGACATGGGAGGGAAGTTCAACTTGGCCATTTATCCAATCAGCTTGAAGAATTGTACTGAGTGTCCCTCCCTTTTTGCCAAAACATTCCACAGGAGCCCTTCCAGGTAGCTAGTAGGGGTGTAAATCACACCCATCATGTCAATTTGATTCAGTATCGATTTCTTGACCCAACGATTCTATTATTTTTCGATACTCAAGAATACACCATTCGATTAATTGGTTCATTTTTGTTTTTTGTTTGTTTTACACCTTACAGGCTAGACAATATTTCAAATTTGAAATAAATCAATGAAAACTGTAATATCGTTATGCATTTTTTTTTAGAAATAACAGTAAATAACAGAAATAGGAAAGTTGCATCAAAAAATACTGCAAAAATACTGCACAAAATCAGTGCAATGAGTGCAATTCAATACCTCGGCTCCAGGGTGTCGACATCCCTGCCCCCTTCACAGATTGCAGCTGACCGCAGACAGGAGGCCGGCTTGTTTTGCTTTTATGACCGAAATTACGGAAAACAACTCGTGAAGTTAGACCCGGTAGAAGAGCGAGGTGCGCGAGAACGCTGGGACCCTTTTTCCACCTGGATCTCCGCTCTTTTTGGCCCTCATGTCCCTCCGTCGTCGGACTAAACTCGCCCCCACTTCCTCGCCGCCTCGGCCGTATCTAGACCCACAGCATGTAGCACAGACCACGCTTCAATATTGGGCATAAATCAAAAACATCTGTGTCAAGCTCACTGCAACAAACTGTTGTAAAAGTATAACCAGGAAGCGAAGTAGGAGGGCAAAATAGGTTTAGCGCCATCCCAGTACGGGAGGGAGAATTACGCCCAGGAGCAAATGGATAAAAATAGAGGGGAAAAAAATAAATGAATCGATTCTCTTGCGGACTTGCTCTAATAATCCCGCCTGAATTTGAAATCTAAGCCTGGATTTTTTTTAAAGGTTCTTTACTAGAACCTTTTTTGTGCTGGGTCATGACATCTTAAAGTCCTTTCTGATTCTGCTGCCTTTGAGGAGAATCCACCCAACACATCAGAATCTCTCACTTGTGAACAGATTTCATAGCAGTGCTCAGATTTTCTGGACCAATTGCTCTCCAGATATTCTTAAAAAATCTAAAGGAAACTTATCGGGGAACTTAACCACAGCAGCCTTCTGCTGTTTCTCATTTAGCGGTCTGCAGATTTCGCCCTGTTCTTTGTTTTTCTTGGACAAAAGTCTTTGCTTCCCTTCTTTGCCAGTTGTGACCAAACTCTGTACTGGTGGAAACATTGAGTAAGACACCATTCTGATACTTTGTGAACAGTTTTAGGCGTCACCTCTCTGTTGTTAAAAAACTAGAAAACAGTTTATAAATTTGTTTAAATGTTTCAAAAACACAGCGTTGGTGCGTCGGTTCTTAAAGGAATAGTACACCCAAAACATGATTAGCCTTCATTTTCTACTCACCCCCATGCTGAACAACACTCTGGAGTACTTTTTTGATATCTCAAATGCATCTGGAGATCTGGGAGGCTTCTTGCTGTCTGCTGACATTCAAATAATGGAGGTCTATGGTGCCCGAGGCAGAAAGGTCCATAAAAGTCCACAAAAAACGTGTCAATATTCCTCCATACTGCTCGTCCAATGTATTCCAAGTGTCCTGAGTGGGTAGCGTCCATAATTTACTCGAAACGAAGTCATTTAGAATGTTTTTAGAGCATAAACAGTAGTGTATAGGATTTCCTGAAAGCGCGCGCCTGCGAGTTCACGAGTCTACGGAAACCGCGGCAGACCAAACCAGATGAAAGTGCGCATTCAGCTCGGCAAAGAACTCATGCTCTTCCTCAACACTGAAGTCCTCAGACATTTTTCTTTCGTTGTTTCTTTCTTTGCACAGGTAAACAGCACATTTCTTCTTCTACGCTTGCATTATCGGCAGAGCAGACGCTGAATGCGCACTTTCATCTGGTTGGTCTGCCGGCTTCCGTAGCGTTGTGAACGTGCGGGCGCGCGCTTTCAGGAAATCCTATACACTACTGTTTATGCTCTAAAAACATTCTAAATGACTTCGTTTCGAGTAAATTCTGGATGCTACCCACTCAGAACACTTGGAATACATTGGACGAGCAGTATGGAGGAATATTGACACGTTTTTTGTGGACTTTTATGGACCTTTCTGCCTCGGGCGCCATAGACCTCCATTATTTGAATGTCAGCAGACAGCAAGAAGCCTCCCAGATCTCCAGATGCATTTGAGATATCAAAAAAGTACTCCAGAGTGTTGTTCAGCATGGGGGTGAGTAGAAAATGAAGGCTAATCATGTTTTGGGTGTACTATTCCTTTAAGCTCTCCGCCATCACTAGACTTGGCTGCTCATGGCTGATTTAAAGACCTGAAAATAACATTCAAGGAGTATCATCAGTTGGCATTGATTTCAAATTTTTTAAATAGTTCCAGAAAAATGTAAAACATGTTTAAAAAGAAGAAACTGCAGAACCAGTTTCTTGGCCCTCTGCTCTGGAAGGTGCAGCACATTAAGAAAAACGGAAAGTTACTTACACTTCGATTTGTTTTGATTTGGTTCCTGAAGTTCAGTCAGAAAAGTAACTACTATAACATCTATTCTGCTACATATAATACTTTCAATGTCTGTTAAGGAAAAATATTTGTTGAGGAATGCACTCGGTCGATGGAAAGCTTAAAATAGCTGTTCAGCTTCCAGCTGGTTAATGAGAGGAAAAGAAAAGATGCCTCTGGAGAAATAATCACCCTTTTTAGATTGTTCATCCATAGATATAAGATTCACATTTGAAGGGAAAGGATCCTCTGCGTAAAACACAAATCAACTGTAGGTCTTAAAGGTCAGGAAACACTAAAAGTGAGGAGTAGTCTTCTATAATTTCTGTCATATCGATTCAGGATCTCTAAGCGTAAAAATAATGAGGCTGAAGCTGATACGCAGACACGGACGGATGTGCTGCACTGCTGTCCTTTAGATTTGGAGCTCTAACTAGAGCAGGGGACACAGTTCTGATCTTGGACAAGATTCACGCATGTGAAAAAGATCTGTGCTGTTAATGGAGGGCAAATATGGATCATTATATCTAATTGGCCTTTGTGGGACCTTTAAATGGTGCTGAATAGCTGTGTTGACCTCTCCTGTGTGCTGCTGGTTCTCTTATGGCCCAAGTCTAGATGGATGTACCATAAGTGTGGACCTATTCCACTCAGTTAGATAGCGATGTATGCAGAGCAAGTGTTTTTCTACTCCTGATGAGGTCCTAATGGGGGTTTGGCTGTTTGACCATCCATGATCAGGATGAGAGAAACAGGAAAAGACTGAATAATAAACCTGATGTTCAATGGTCGATCATAACTGAACTGATTGGCTCTTTCAGGTAGGTCTTGGAGGTCATTTAACTGTCAGTCCTTCACCTCCTGACTCTGTTATTCTCAGAGTAACTTTAACATCATCCAGCTGAGAGATGAACACCTCCACCCATGCTGCTCCTCGCCTGGAAGGACAGGCTTGTTTTGGAAAAGTGAAGAAGAAAAACAGCTCCTCCACCTCTGTTCCCCACGTTCCATCTGTCCATCGACCACCTGGAGCTATTTTCTTTTCAAATACTGATCAGACTTTGTGTTTCACACATTGAACAAGGTTAAGCAGGAACAGACGGGAGTCTGCAGGGAATATTTAGTCTTAATTCAGACCAGAAGCCTCCAAACTTCATGCAGATTAAATAAATAAAAAATCCACTAGATGGCAGCAGAAGACTTTACGGTTTAGGAGGATTCTATATCTGAGTTTATCCTACATATTTCATCTTTCTACCTCATGGCAGAGTTGAACTTTCCTTCCCTGCTGACCATCTGAGATCTGAACAGACACCATTGGAGCGTGATGAGAGTGGAGAAGGTTTCTTTAAGCCTGTCAATCAGGAGCCTTTTGGGTCTTGTTAAAAGTCCCAGGTGTTCCTGAACCTGCAGAAAGCTCCAACAGAACATACAGATCCTTCCTTAGACTGAAGATGATGTGGTCAAACCAAAGGTGTCCCACTCACATTAGAGGACTGTTAAACTGCTGGACTCTTCATGTCCTCTGTCTTTCTCCAAGTCTGTCCTTCCAATCACCAAGTTTATGATAGATCCATCTTTCTGAAACACTGAACTGATTTAACATGGGTGAGAACTCCTTGCAGGTCCCTGTTTTTGATTCCCTTGCTACAGAGATCTTGTAGTCGTGCCTCGAGCACAGCAAAACAATCTAGAAAAGTAAAGATTACTTAAATTAAGTGTATTTACCCTTAATTTAAGTAGGTAAGTAAGAAGATTTGCCAATGGAATAAGTATTTTTACTCTTAAAATAAGATAATTAGTAGGGATGCACAATATAATCGGCCCCCTACCGATATTTAACCCGATATTTGATCAGCTTCTGAGTTTCTAAAGTCTAAAAAAAAAACAAAAAACTACTTCTTCTTCTTCTTCCTCAAAAACTTATTTTTTACAGACTTAAAAACTTCTAAAGACGAGGGAAAAAATATTGATACATTAAAATATCCCAATATCTTCATATGCTGATATATTGCCATTTAAAAACACTATATCAATCTCTTTTACTAATGAAATATTGCTATATGTCATTGTTATGCTACGAAATCCCCCGAAAATTCACGAAATTTTGCCATATTTTTATATGTCGATATATTGACGCGGTATCGATCTATTTTACTAACAAAATCTCACAAGAATTTGCAAAATATCACGAGAGTTTGTAACAGAACAATGAAATTTCACGAGATTTTGAAAGTAAAATAGATCAATACCCCGTTTTTAAAAATCAATTTGATATCAGTATATGAAAATATATTTGAGTATATTATTTTTCAAAGTGTCAGAAATGGATAACAAAACTGCTATTTTCAATGACTACTTATTTTTGTCCAGCTTTAACATCGGTATCGATATCGGTTATCGGCTACATGAGTTTTAAAATATCGGCGTATCGGATATCGGCAAAAATACCAATATCGTGCATCCCTACTAATTAGATAAAATGCACTTGAAATAAGACATTGCAATTGTTTTTTCTTAATTAAAATGTAAATTGTCTTGTTCCACTGGCAAAATGTCTCACTTACCTCCTCAATCCAGGAAAAAATGCACTTATTTTAAGAAAAAATTACTTATTAAGCTTTAAATTTTTTGCAGTGAGGCTGCTTTTTCCTAATCTGACTCCGCCAGATGGATTTGCTGGATTTGCTCCGCATATCCATCTGGAAACCTTCCGTTCAAGTAATTTTTGGAAGGGGCGAAAATACTGGTTAGCTGATTGGCCTTTGTTGGTCATAGACGGGCCAAATAAACCAATCAGATCAACGAAGCATATGACGTACTAACAGAGCGACGACAAAGAGGAGCCAATTGATAGATCAAACTCTTGCCGAAACCAGTCGGGAGAAGAACAAAAACATCTTTTCCTCTGAGAAAAGCCTCCAGAGCAGTGTTTTGCTCTTCTTTCAGTGAAGAAATACTCTGTAATTCCGATAACACTTGCACGATAGCCACGCTAACGCTAGTTTCATCGGCTGAACCCGCCATGTTCTTTAGACTGAACTGTCGCGCTTCTCGTTGCGTCACACCTCAACCCGCCTCAAAGCCAACGCTGATTGGACGTTCGTTTGGTGAACTGCTCCAAATTTTCTTTAACGGAGAGTCTCCAGACTGATCTGCGAGTAAAACCTTCAAAGCTCGCAAGATCAGGATGTTCTCACGAGGCTAGCTTTCTCCTCTTGGCTCTCTTAACCTATTTACCAATATAGCGTTAAAGATAGGCTCTCTGTGTCTACACCTCTCTTCTTCTTCTTCTTTTTCCTGAAAAGACATCACTCGGGACAAACTCTTTAAATAACACTCCATAATATATATATATGTATTAAATAACCATGAGACATGACAACAGATTTTGATAGAAATTATAATCTTACTCAGATCAGAGAAGTTGCTCAGAATTACAGAAGGCAGCTGCTTACCCCTGGGCTTACCTTTCAGGAAGTGGCCCCGATGAAAAGTTAAAGAGGCATTTTATCTCTATTTTATCTCTATTTTTATCTATTTTATCTCCAGTCTGCCACATCATCACATTTTACGTCATACACCTAAGCAGATAAGGAGACATCCATGGCTCCAGCCTTGTCAAAATATAACACTTTGTTTTTAGCTGCAGGACACCACTCTCGTTCTATTCCCAAATCTTTGCCACGTACAGAATGAAGATTATAACTGTATATCCAGACAGAGAAACTGTCCTAATTAGATCAAGTATTGGAGAAAACATCAATTCTGACATCCAACAGGCAGCTAATATTAAGGTGTAATAAACTCGGACCTCATCAGTGATAATTATCCTAGCAATAGAAAATGCTAAACAGTGTTTAATTCTGAAATTTTAGGCCTAAAAACTGGTGCTAGCATGCAGTTGTAGCCAGATGTAGATCTCAGATCTCCCTTCTGTTAGAAAACGGATCAGCACTAGTGTGATGTTTGATGATTCCTCCATACTTTGCACATCTCAGTCCAGAACAACCCACTGACTCCATCACATCCTCTGGACTGGATTAACCAGGTGCTTCTTATAAAACAGAACCCTAGGACCTCAAATATGATACAGAAATTGATCCGAAGGACTTGAAATTATGCAGTTCTTCGGGATGTTCCTTTTTATTCAAGTGGTTTTTGGGTCAGCTGCACTACGTTTCTTATGTTGTGAAATTTTCAAAGGACCCCAAGGCCTTCCAGCTCAGATGGCCCCCTGAATTTGGGATTAGACATATAATGGACCATTAAGTTGCATGGTGCAAAGAACCTGATGTCCATTTTTCCATTCCTCTTTGCCACATAGTCTTCCTGCTGGTTGCATGACTGTAGCTGGATGGAATAACTTGGTTATTTTCTTGTATGTTGCTATTTTAGGCAACCCAGTGAATCAAACTATGATCAGTCTCCTCCATCCATCTCCAATCAGAAACTTTCCAATTTAGCCACAATAATCAAGTGTAACTGTTTTGTTTCCATTTCTGTAGGAACTTTTCTAAGTTTGTTGCATTTCCTTCCTTCTCATCAGTGGAAGCAGTTCTCCATGTTTCTGCAGGACATTGAATAACGTCTTAAACATGTAGGAATGTAAACAGCCAGAGTCAGCTTTGAACTTCCTGATGCACACGGTCAATTTTTGACTCGCTTATGTGACAAGCAGACTCTTGTTTCCTCGCAGGGCTCCATGGCATAAAGGCCGTCTTCAGATCCAGCTGCTCTCTGGGCTTTCTGTGGAGCAGCTCTGACACCCTGACACGCTGCTGCCATTTTCCACACCCTGAGGGGAACCAGGAAGCTGTCGGCAGGAAACATGCCTGCCCTGGCCACCGGAGCGGGCCACGAGCCAGGTACGGACCTTTTAGCAAGGAGATCATTCAGTAACACAAATTTCAGCAAAACCACACATCAGTGCAGTATTAAAAAAAATGTAATACCAGACAGACTTTTCCTTTTTTTGGGTCTTTACTTGACTGAACCGGCTCACTGTGTTTGGAAAATAACCCAGAGTCTGGTTTTACTCAGTTGTGGCCGGTGAAATGAGAAACATACCACACTAAATTTGCAGTTTAACAACTAAATTGTGTTAAACCCCCACTTTTTCCCCTCCTCTTTTAAGTTTATGTATATATGTTTTTACTTACGTTTCATATATAACAGGGCTATCCTCATACAGCTTTTTAATTTCCGGTACAATAATGATATTACAGCGTTCAGTATTGAACAATAATTGATACAATATGAGCATGAATCATTCATACCTTTATTTCTCATTTTGTGGTGTGGAGTATTAAAACGGTTTGAAAAATAGTCAACAACAATAGGTATAAGAACAACACAACCCTTTATTATTAACTAGTGGACACTTAAAAAGAACCAGAGGGTTTCTAGTTTGCTTTTTTGGTGATTTTAGATGCAGGCTGATGTTTTCCTAAATGTATTCTTTGATTAATATCAATATCAGAACAAGATATTCCTAATATTTAACAAAGCCACATCCAAATGTGTTTAAGGGCGGAGCTGAGACTTCATGTCAAATCATGTCTTTTACTAAACCCCCCAAAATAAAAGTCTGCATGTAAAATATCTGAGAAGCTCCAGTTTATAAATACACCTAAATATCTTGGAGTTACTTTGGAATTTACTCTATCTTTTAAAAATATGTAAAAACAATATATATCAAGAATTTTTCATTTTTACAGGGTTCCCGCGGGTCCTTAAAAAGTCTTAAAAGGCATTGAATTCTTCAAAATAAAAGTAAGGCCTTAATTGGTATTATAATGTCTTAAATTAGTCTTTCGTAGGTCTTATTTTTTTAAAACATCATCAGTACCAATACCAGGGAACATACATTAGGCTCAGTGTATTTTGTGCAAGAAGCGATTCAAGCTCAGAACGATGGGAATTAAGGCAGTGGAGACACACATGCAAAGCGCAAAACACAAAGCGTCAAAATCAAGTTACTGAGAAACAGCCGGTATTTCTCAGTTTAGTTCCAGCCTTGTCTCTGCAACGCCACCACTTATCACCAAATCAAACATACTAAGAAAACCATACAAAGAAAAATAGCTGCAAAAAAGACTTGGCGCTGGTTATGTTGTGGCTCTAAAACTGATTTGTTTTGTTCCCTGCTAAAACAAAGTTTGTGAATTCAATTAAATATTTGTTAAAATATATCTGTTATTTATGTGTTTTTAGCTTTCTTCCTTAAAATTTGAAACATTAGTGCAGTGGTTTATGTTAAAATAAACTTTTGGGTTAAGTTGTCGCATTAAAAAGTCTTAAAAAATCTTGAATTTAAATTGCCTCATGCTGTAGGAACCCTGTTTTTAATATTGAACATTTCAGACAAATCGGGTCAGAACTGCCAGAAAATGCAGCTAAAAAGTCTTCATTGCATGTTTTTTTTTTTTTTTTTTTTTTTTGCATTTTGAATGCAGTATTACTAACTGGTCCTTGACGAACTGGACAACTTTAAAAAACAATAAAATTGCTCTTCAAAAAAGGCTTTTAAGGTAGATAGAAAACCTCTGTCCTTTCATCATTGTCCCACGCTCCAAAAATATGGTATTCTTAGTTTTGAGCATTTAAAAAATCTTAAAATTGCCTGTTCAATATTTTAGATGGATTCACTCCACCACCTCTAGGAGAGTTTATTAAGCTAAAATCCAGCATTAGTGGACAGGGAACAAGAGCATCTACTAGAGGAGACTGTAATACCTCACAGATGCAGAACATTCAGTCAGCAGGTGTTATCAGACAAGTGACAGAAATTTGTAAGAACAGCTGCTACAAGAGACTCTACTACTACTACTACTACAACTACTACTTTACACCAGTTGTAGATGACATCTCAAAGGGAAGCAGATCTTTGATCACTAATGTCAGATTATCCTGTTTGCCCTGTCACACCTTGACTATTTAGACCAGCCTATGCCTGACGTACGAAAAATCTAGCAAAAATGCTGGTATACATTGGATAAGTTATGGGTATGTTTTGTTTAAGTTATGAGCTTGATGGAACACGCTGCCACGTGTCGACATACGGTGAGTACGAATGCCAGCATATGGGATTCGTTGGGCATACGTTACAGGTAAGTAGTGTTGCACCGATACCAATACCAGTATTGGACGGGGCCCCGATACTTCCCTAAAATGGTGGTATCGGTATCGGCGAGTACCAGCAATTGGGGCACCAATACCATTTTGAGAGCCATAAGTTTATTCAACTGTTGTCAACCACTCCAGGTAGGCAATAAAAAGTTCTACTGGATTCACTTTGTATTAGATTTTTTCCTGCTTCACAAAGGTAGGCAGCAGCTTAACAAAGCCATGATGGCATCTGATCGATGACATACGTTCAGTGTAAGTTACTTACGTAAGTCCAAAAACCTATGAGTAACTTGTGATTAATTTATTCGCAACTTATCAAGAACTTATTTACAATGCATGTCAACGTATTTGACGTTCCATACGACCACGGAACGTGTTTCTAACTTACAGCTACTGTTTAATGGCGTATTGGCGGCGTTTTGGTATAAAGGGGGTTCACCGTCAGTTCTCCTCCACACTTGATTCCTATCATAGCGTGAGCAAGAAGGTGAGTGTGATGGATCCTCCCTGCTTTCACGCCCCTCACCGGCAAACTTCCTAGCAGTCATGATGCTGAATCTGCTGCGATTGCAAACCTATTTCTTTGTTTTTCTTTTTTCTTTTTATATATTCTTTTTTTGTTGGTGGGCGGTAAACAGCAGCTAGGTTAATACAAATCCAAAATAAATCGTTTTATGCAGACTGGAAGCTTCCTGGAAGCATAGCTTAGCAGCTTCAACTGATGCCTTTTTAATTCCCATGAAATGATTCTTGCGCTTTATGCATTACGCTGCTGTTCGTTCTTGCATAAGTTAGGCTGTCGTTGGAGTTCTGGATTTTTTTTTTTTCTGGATTTTTTTATTAATACGTTATGTATAAGCCCAAAGTTGATAAAATACATAGAAAGTTCAGGATATGCCAGCGTTTTAGGAGATTCTGAGATGTCAGACATATGCTTTCTAAATTGGCAAGGTGTGACAGGGCCCTGTGCTGTGTTGATATTGTTGGGGCGACAGTGCCGTTGGATGTAGGAGTTTGCCCTGAAAATAAAGGATTGACGGTTCAAGCCCCGACTCCGACTTTCGTTGCAAGACACTTCGCCTGCATTGTCTACTGATGGTGGTCAGAGGGTCCGGTGGCGCCAGTGTACGGCAGCCCCGCTTCTGTCAGTGAGCCCCAGGGCAGCTGTGGCTACAATGTAGCTTGCCACCATCAGTGTGTGCGTGAATGGGTGAATGAATGTAGTGTAAAGCACTTTGGTCAAGTCTCCTGACTTGAAAAACGGCGCTATATAAGTACATACCATTTACCATTGTCCTTTAGTTTATTGTCAACTCTATTTAAAGTTTATTTGCTTATTTCTGTCTACTGATTGATGGTTGATTGGTGCCAGCGACAACAGATGTAGAAGTAGCCTTTGGGCTAATTCGGGCACTTTTACATGTAAATGTTCTTGTATATGGGCCGTCCCTTTAAATTCAAAATAAAAAAGATGAGTTGAAGGTTTCTTCACCTTTTAATCTGACTTTTTCCTGTAAAAACATGTTTTTGGGTTGGGCTTCAGTTAAAACCTGCTGAGCAAGCTGGAGTGTAAAAGTCGCCTGTTACTTTCTTTTATTTTTGTTTTGTTGCCTATTTTTGTGTGAGCCAACTGATTTTTTTCCCCTATTGTTATTCTGACAACCTGCAGGCGGTTGGTAATTGTTGCTGCTCATTTAACTTATTACCTAATGTGAAAGCCAGAACCCACACACTTAAATACATCCAATTAAACCAATGTTTTCATTATCTAATTACTCCTTCTTATTACATTTATTCCTGCTACATTCCTGCACCTAAACTTCTAAACTGCATTCACGCTCTAACCCTGACGCTGACCTTCATAGGACCAGGCTTAGTTCCCCACAAACCCATGGCTCTAAAGAAAGTAGGTGTCTCTTCCAAAGAAGAGTCCTAAATAACCAACATAAACCGATACACAACCTAAAACACACAGAGATCAAAACCACACGAACGCAGCACAACCGAATAACAGCAGGATGGAAAACAGGACCTGTTCTGATGGATAAAGTGTGTGTTTAACTACATCCTTCTAACAGACTCACCAAAGCCCCATTATTGTGGAAATTTCCGCAGGCAAAGTAGAAAACCAGACCATCACTTATGATTACAGTCATTGTGGCCAATTACCGGCAGGGACTCAGGTTTCCAAATAAAACCCATAAAGACTCCTCTGGCCCATCTCCTCTTCTTTCTCCTTGATGGTCCTGTGACGCTGAGCGTGATGAAGAATATTGGGGAACTTTCTGCATGAGTGGCGGATCTGATGAAGTCACAAAGTCGTGTGGCCTGCATGGCAGTGGGATATAGTCTAGCTTTATACTAAAAATGTGCAGGATGTGAGTAGTTATATCACATTATGTCTGCGTATGGATGTGTCTATATGAATGCAGTAGAGCTCGGACTCAGTCGGTCCACATGTTTTGGCTCAGCTCCCACTCAGGGCGACCCAGACAGACGAACCCACGCCTCTGTCTGCAGCAAACAGTTTATCTTCCTGCTGCACTTCATTAGCTGAAAAGTTGAGTTTTCTACCAACTTTCTTATGCTTTCTTGTCTCCTCTCCTGTCTAAGATGTCCTGACAGCGACATCTGGTTAACGTCATTTAGCGGTCACTCAGCCTCCTGCTGTGAGGGTATATGTTGGCTCCTTGTAGACCCATTTCCTCTGAGCTCCTTAAGGTCTGTGATTATAGTTTTATAGTAGGGAGGTTAATGTCTTGTCTAGATTAATCATTCTTGCATTGATTTTGCACATATACGTTTTTCCACATAAGGCCTGAAGCTATGTTTTTATAGAAGGTCTGAAAAAGAGCAGATAATTCCAGTAATTTTGGCAAAAACTAAAACAAAACTTGAGCCCACCTCATTGTGCTTTTAGAAATACATAACTACTTATTAGCCTTAAAGCATCACGAAATGGTATTTTATAAGTAAAATAATTAAATGGAGCTCATTCAGACTCTTTTTTTATACCCTTTTTTTGTCTCACAAGTGTAATCACAAGAGATCGACTTGTGTGCATGTTCATGTGGATGCAGTGTTAGCAACAGTAGCAGTTAGCCATTGTTCCTTTACTACCATTTTCCTGATCTATGACACAATGGGTAAAAAAGCACTAACAATCATTGATAGGCTGCAGGTTAATCCCTGATTGGTGGAACTTTTGGTGCAATAGAGACAGGAGTGGTGAGACCAAAGCAGGGTAATGCTAGCATCCTTCCATTAATGATATAAATCCAGGTGGACTTTGTCCTGAGACAACAAGCCCATGTGAAAAACAAAGAAGCAAGACACCTTTATACACTGCCTGGCCAAAAAAAAAGTCGCCACCTGGATTCAACTAAACAAATGGGTACGAACCTCCTATTGGATAATTACTACATGGGCGATTATCTTTCAGCTGGCAACAAGTTATTTAACCCCAACTGGTGCAATGACTTGCTTCTCATTTCCTAAACAAGACACATCCCGTGGTCGTGGAAAAGATGTTAGTCTGTTTGAGAAGGGTCAAATCATTGGCACGAATCAAGCAGAGAAAACATCTAAAGAGATTGCAGAAACTACTAAAATTGGGTTAAGAACTGTCCAATGCATTATTAAAAACCGGAAGGATAGTGGGGACCCATTAACCTGACAACAGCCAGATGCATGTCTCGCTCCGCCTAGCTCCACTCACATACATCTGGGACACCGCTCATTGAAAGTGATTTCCCCAACCAAATTTATGGTCTGGCCAATCAGGACACAGGGCGGGTGTTTCCTGGAGTGGAGAAGCGACCGTGAGATTCCAACAACAATGGCGGCTCACATCGAGGAAGCAAGCGTTAGCATTGATGCTGCTATTTCTTCTGTTTTGTCCAATCTATCTGATATTGTTTCATTAAAAGAACATCAGAGAACGGCTTTGAAGGCTTTTGTTGGTGGAAACGATGTTTTCGCCCTTCTCCCGACCGGATTTGGCAAGAGCTCGATCTACCAAATGGATCCTCCTCTCACAGCGTCACGGGTTAGCTTCGGTGTGAGTGGTTGAAATAACACGTCAATAAAGATGACAGACAAGTGGCTTATCCAATCATATGCAAGGAGTTTTGATAAGGCCCAGCCTTCAGTAAAGGCAATTCCTATGGCGGGTTCCCAGATGTATGTGAGTGGAGCTAGGCGGAGCGAGACATGCATCTGGCTGTTGTCAGGTTAGGGACCCATCATCTTCAAGGAAGAAATGTGGCCGGAAAAAAATCCTGAATGATTGTCATTGGCGATCACTTAAACGTGCGGTGTGATCAAATCGAAGAAAAACAACAGTAGAACTTAGGGTTATGTTTAATACTGAAAGTAAGAGCATTTCCACACGCACAATGCGAAGGGAACTCAAGGGATTGGGACCACTAATCAGTGAGGCTAACCGGAAAAAAAGGCTTCAATTTGCTAGGGGGCATAAAGATTGGACTGTGGAGCAATGGAAGGTCTTGTGGTCTGATAAGTCCAGATTTACCCTGTTCCAGAGTGATGGGCCAATCAGGGTAAGAAGAGAGGCAGGTGAAGTGATGCACCCACCATGCCTAGTGCCTACTGTACAAACCTGTAGGGGCGGTGTTATGATCTGGGGTTGCTGCAGTTGGTCAGGTCTAGGTTCAGCAACAGTATGTTCTCAAAGAATGAGGTCAACTGACTACCTGAATATACTGAATGACCAAGTTATTCCACCAATGGTCCTTTTTCTTCCCTGATGGCACAGGCTTATTCCAAGATGACAATGCCAGGATTCATCGGGCTCAAATTGTGAAAGACTGGTTCAGGGAGTATGACATCATTTTCACACATGGATTGGCCACCACAGAGTCCAGACCTTAACCCCATTGAGAATCTTTGGGATGTGTTCTAATACTTTGTTGGACAGCTAAAGGCGGTCCAACAAAGTATTAGAGTGAATGACCTTTTTTTTTTGGTGGCGACTTTTTTTTGGGCCAGGCAGTGTGGTATAACTACCCTTTTATCATAGATAGCTGACTTTATTTAGCACAGTTGTATGGTAGCAACAATACATGACCTTCATGCTGTTAAAATAAATCTGTCATCTTCCCCTTATTCCCACTGGGTTGTATAGGAAGCAGTTTCAGAAGGGCTTCCCTCTCCTCAGACACCACCTCCTGTTCCTATGGGGAAAATCCCAAGACGTTCTGGGGCCAGCTAAAATACATGATCACCTTTGTAGGTTTTGCATCACCTCCAGGGCCTCTGATGACATGTGTTGGGAATTGGTGCTATATAAATAAACTGAATGTAAAATTTATTTGATCATTAGTACGCCTCATAGATGATAAAGATATAAACTGATATAAAGGTATAAACTGTGGCACAACAGTTTATATAACAGTTTAACTCAAAAATATAGGAACACATGAGGAAAAATATTTGATTTCAAATTGTGGTAGTTTATTACCTAAATATATACCAAATAAACGTTTTATATTCACTTTCAGCTAATACAAACAGCAGTGCGAAATCCCTAAGTTCCTGGCTGGTTTTGAGGTAGCTGTTACTGGGGAATCCGGCGTGTATGCTTGGCTCTGCCGGTCTGAACAACTACAAAAGAACAAATAAAGTCCTGACAAACCGACTGCAGGGATTTTGTTTGTTTTGAGATGTCATTTCTACCTTAAAAGCATCTTAAAATGTATTTTTCCCCCACTCATAATGTCACATAATGCATAAAAAAAGAACAGAGACACACCTGTCCACATATGAGTGTCTGACTTTAAAATGCATACAGGTTGAGGCGTTTGACGTCTTTTTTGAAACACGAATCGTTTGGTCTGAAAAGTAACATAACAGCAACAATGCAGAAACCAAATGCAGTCTAGTTAATAGCCCTAGAATCAGTGAGCAAACTTGAACTATGAACCCTAAGTGACCCGTAAAGGGTGAAGAGCAGGTGCAGTGTTCCAAGACCTGGACAAAAAACCCCACTACTGCTTAAAACGGTTGTATTTGATTCTGCATTTTGTAACATTTACACAGTAAAACAAATGCTTATTTTTTCGAAGACTTTAGACTAACCTTTAACTTTAGCCTCTCGTGGAAAATAAATCTGTATTTCAATAAACCTATTAAAGTTAACAGTGTTATTCCAAGCTGGACCTGCAGGTTCTATCCAGGTTTACGGTCCCCACACAGCAATTAAAAGTGGGGACGGTTCAGCTTTGCACAGCTGCTGAGGAGGAGGCTGAAAGACAACACATGGAAATGATTGGATGGAACAAAGCTTTTAGCAGACATGCTAATAACCCATTGACTGCATGCAGTAATGGTGATGACTGTATAATGACTCTGTGTCTTCTGTTGCCACTATTCTGATTTTTCTTTCATGCTTTACCTCAGTGTTGAGATAAGTAGCTGCATTGGCATATTTCTTTTCCGTCTTTAGACACAGAAAATCTTTCGTACTGGTGGAAAAGAATCCTGAGCATCTGGTCTTCAGTCGGTCTCAGCTTGTTGGAGACATCAGGGAGGTTTGGAAGCTGAGGGGGCCGGTGGATCCTCTAAGGGGTTCCAGACAATTTTCCTGGTGGGTAGCCAGTCGGCTGCTTGCTGTCACACTGATACTGGACCAAAATGCAGGAATTAGCTGCCACTGGAGGAGTTCCCGGGCTTCCAGCTAAATATGAGAGGAAATTTCCACATTATTTTAAAAATTGAATAACAGCAAAGTTAAAGGAAGCATTTTTGTACAGTTTTTGACAGACCAATTTAAAACAGCGGAGTTCCACTTTTGTATGTTAGATTCTGAGGCTTCTCCAATTTAATTGTGCAACAATAATTGTGATTAATTTTAGCTAAAATTGTGTTAGTGATTTTAGTTAGTTAATTAATTGCCCTGTCCTAGTAGTTAGGATCACTCTAACCAATCATGGTGAAGACAATTGTTAGAATGCACTAGAAACAGAAGGGGCCAGGAGTGTGCACCACGAACAGGTTGGACAATTCATTCCGGTAGAGGGAGAGGGAAACTGAAAATCTTGGTAATTTTAGTGTTTACCTAGCCTGACGTAGTCCTACTCAATTCTAGTCAGAATATGAGTCTGATTATGCTCCATAGAGCTGTGATTATGGGGTGTGTTTCGAACGAACCAGGAAAAAAAAAGGCCTCTGCACTCAATCGGATAGACCTACAACCAATAAGAGCAACGGAGTGCGTGACGTATGTTAAGCGACGCATAGTTGTTGTCAACAAAAATCAAAGCGTGCAGTTGCACGCCTAGAATAAGAAGATGAGCCTTGATCGCATTTCTCTGTTCCTCTTTTAAAATTAATTTGCTGTCAATATCTTCTAGAACAGACCTAATAGCAGAATCTACTCACCTCAACTCTCCGGCGGCAGCCATTGTTGTTGTCACCCAAGCGCGCTTTGGTCACATGGTTGATTACGTTACTGTTGATCATCTGTCCATCATCGTATAAAGCCCGCCCTGACAATTTGATTGGATCGCCAGAGAGTGGGCGATCATAGTCGCGCTACTATGGAGCAATGCCAGACCGAACTTCCCGACCTCAAACCTTGTGGGCGGGACTAAGTTCGGAATGGCACCCAGGCTAGTGTTTACCATGCCAGAGTCAGAATTCTAGTTTGGATGATGCTAATGTGAACCAATTCCACGACCCTGGAAAAAAACATTTAAACATAACTTTCCGTGAGTTCTGCTGCTGCTGTTCTCTTCATGTTTTATCCGGACCCTCAAGTGGTTTGCTTATGGTCTAAATGTTAGGCTCTGCCAGGGTACCTGAAGCAGAGAGAGGATGATGTTTTTTGGGGTGTTCTTGGTATCACCCTTTAAAAGACCCCACACAGTTTCTATATGACTAAACGCACTTCTGCTGGGGTTTAATGGATTACATGTATACTTAAAATGCTTACAGAAAATGTGTCCTTTAAAAAGCTTCTTATTTTATGAATAAACAGCAAAGGTTTGCATATGTGTCCTTCTCTGCAGGTCTGTATGCACTGCTGGCTGCTCTGCCATCCCAGCTTCAGCCTCATGTCAGCCGACCAGAGGACAATACCTTCCTGCAGGACATGTTTGGAGAGAGAGGCCTGCACTCACTTGTGAAGGTAGGAAAATACATTAACCTTAAGAATCATTCTCCAAGTATAAACCTACGTTATTACTAATAGAATATTATCTGTAAAAGAGTATGCTTGTACAGCCATGAGGATGACACAAACAACTGATGTACTTATATTTGAAGGAAAGCTATGAGTTTTCATAAGATCTAGAGTATGATCATTATTGTGAGTAGGTTTTGCTGCATAGTCAGTAGAATCTGATTCTCAACCTGCAAGTTAAGGTAACCTAAAGCAATAATTCTGGATTTCATTTTATAAATAAAGAAAATACTCTAAGGAAATTATCTAGAGCTGTCGAACTAGAACCGTGCTGTTTAAGGTGGCTGCACATCAAGTAGGACTTCTAGCTTAAAGGAAAATTCCGGTTTTTAACACTTTTAGCCCCTTTTCTGTAGTGTCCAGGATGAAATCGAATGATCGACACCAAAATTTTGACGATTGGTCCTGTCTCTGCTTTTTGGCTCATGTAGAATCCCCCCCTGGCTGCTTCAGAATGGCTTGCATAGTGCATGTCAGATAATGTCCTTAAAACAACCTTAAACTTTCTTTTTTTAAAATATGCTACTCACCGGGTCGTCAGCGCTGTTCAATGACGTTCCAAAAAAAGTTTTGTGAAGAAAAACCGTTCCTGTCTTGTTTTATTTAGCATTTTGTAAATCCCAGAACAATTTTTTCCGATACATCACAACCGCTTATAAACTTCCGCCTTCCGTTTGAATCTGAAGCGTTGCACACTCCAGACCACTAGTTGGCGACAATGTCTCTATACTTTGGGAATGTAGGACCACTGTGTAGGACATAGCAAACAGAAGAAGAAGATGGTCATTGCCGAGTTCAAATCCAAGGTAGCAGCAGGCAGGTAACTGAGCTAGCGAATTATAACAAGATGGGAAGGATTTGTGCTGTCAGGAACTGCGGGAAAAACACTTGGGCCTTGCGAAAAGACTACAACTAAGCGTAAACAGGCCCCCTTTCCGTTTCCGGTGGCGGAGGGATATTGACTATTCCAACAGAACTCAATGGGATTTACAAAATGCTAAATAAAACACTACAGGAACGTTTTTTCTTTACGAAACTTGTTTTTGAACGTCATTGAACAGCGTTGACGACTCGGTGAGTAGCATATTTTAAAAAAAGAACGTTTAAGGTTGTTTTAAGGACATTATCTGACATAGACTATGCAAGCCATTCTGAAGCAGCCAGGGGGGGGATTCTGCATGAGCCAAATAGCCGAGACAGGACCAATCGTCAAAATTTTGGTGTCGATCATTCGATTTCATCCTGGACACTACAGAAAAGGGGCTAAAAGTGTTAAAAACCAGAATTTTCCTTTAAGGGAGTGGTGGCCTAGTGGTTAGAGCAGTGCGCTTGTGCTCTCAGAAGGGTGCAAATACCCAGCTCGATACCCATATCCTGCTCTCTGGGTCCCTGTGCAAGACCCTAATGCTCCCCAGGCACTGCAGGGTGGCAGCCCACTGCTCTCCAAGGGGATAGGTTAAGATGCAGAGATAAATTTCTCCAATGTGTTGTCAGTGATGTTCAATTATTTATGTATTGTTCAATTATTTTTAGTATTATTATTAGCTTGATTCCAATATTCTTTTTTGAAGAATTTTGGTACCTCTGTTTGTTAGTAAAAGTATATTTTTTTATGTCTGTTGGATGCTATCATGTGCAGTTGAAAAGCTTTTTGCCAATATCCATCTATTTTTCGACATTTGTTATTATGCATAACCCTAGCAAAAATTGCAAGTGGGTTTTTCACTCTTTGGAGCAACTCATTAACACCTCAGTATACATACACATAAATAATCTGGTCACAGCAGGTGGTCCTCTGCATGCTCGATCGGCTTGAGTTGGTAATATCCCAAACCCAGACCCTTATTTTGTGTTACCCTGTTGTATGGGGACTTTTTATTGACTTTCATTGATATGTATAGTCTAACCCAGGCCCTTACCCTAAGCCTAACCTGGACTGAACTCACACCTTAGACCTAAAGCTAACCACAAACCCAAGAATAGAACTTTTCCTTATGGGGGACTAATTGGGCCGTTCTAACAAGTAGTATTTTCCTAGGAATTCGGTCCCTGTAAGGTAACAAATACAAGTACCCCTGCGCCAATCCATAGCCCCAACAACCTCCAACACAATCTGGAGGTGTGGCCAAAACAAAAACATCTTGAAGATTTAAAAGGAAGCAGAACATGCATAAACAAGCATTGGCCTTGCTAGATGCAGTCAGCTAGGTCTTCCAGCTCAAAGGAAAATACATCACCAGTTAGACAATGACAATGAAGGAAACTAACATTTGCTCTCACCATTGAACCAAATATAACCTTGTTAAATGTGGCCTCTACCACCTCCTCACAGTCACATTCTTCTTGTTCAGGGCTGAGAGCCCAGGCTGCCTTTGGTGTCTCTGGTTGTTAATTTTGAAGCAGAAGTGGAAACTGTTCTGGTCCAGATGAGGAGGATTCTGTTTCATCTGCTTTCTACTCTGCACTTAGACATAAAGCAGTCATCAGATAACCCACCCAATGTAGACATCCAGACTGAAAAATGACACATTAGTTCAACCATCTACAGCAGACAGCAGCATTTAGAACCAACATTCAGGAGAACCTGGCTAATGTCAGCATCATTGTTAATAGAACTTTACCTGTCCTGGTTCTCTGAAGCCCCAACACCAACCGTCTAAAGCGGGCCTGCCCAAATTCAGCCCCTATTTTAGAGGTTGCCTGCCTTAGCTCATCTGTATTCTCTTGATAGCCGACACAAAGCTGTAACCTAGAGGGTTTGAGAAGATAGACAGAGTAGAGAGAACACACATCCTGTTAACCTGACAGACTTCCACCATGGAAGCATTCATCTCGTTCATAATGACTCATCACTTCCTGCTAATTTTTTCTGGAGGCAAAGAAGAGAGCATCCAGACCCTGATGAAGACTTGTCTTTGGTTACCGACCCTCTCCTATCCCAATGAGCAGATTATTTCCTCTAGATGAAATGTTAACTTCCTGACGGCATCTCTCAGCTTGGCTGGAGCCTCATCAGTTCACCTCATTTTACAGAGTCGTCATCAGTTCAGTAACAAAACAGGAACTGTGAGCTCTGCTGTGGATGCCTAGCATAGCTAAAACAAAAGATCTTTTTATTGAAAGCGGGTCACAGAAGCTAAAGTTCTGCAAACTCCTCCTCCTCCCTCATTGTTCTGCTGCCAAGTTCCCACTCCAGAAAAATCAAATAAATAATATATAAACCAGTGTTTAGTTTCCCCCTTCCTCAGGTGGGACACAGCAGGTCTTTAGATGGCCTCTGAGATCCCTCATTAAATGGTCAGTTGTTTTGCCATACCCTCCTCTCATGTTAGCTGCTAACAGGCTTGGCTCCTGCTTCCTTGTTTGTCAGCATTATTGATGTGGACTCTCCAGGTTGTTCTTCACAAAGTGCTGCAGACCTTTAATAATGGGTGTCCTTGCTGCTGTAGATTCCTGAACCCTAGTGGAAAGTTGGAGACTGTTGTCTGTGAATGAGCTCATGTTTAGACATGTTGAACTGATGTGTTTGGTACCAGCTAGATTATACATCTTCCCAAATTTATGATGAACCATTTTTTACTGAAACTAGATTACTAGATACCTTCCCTAAATCCTTTGAAAAGCACAATAGGAGGGGTACCTCTTCATAAAGTTGCAGGATATGGAGAAAGTATAAAAGAAATACATTTTGTCTTTTCTCTGATACATTGTTGCCAACTATCGATTATAAGTGTCTGGAATCAAAGGCTCAAATAGCTTAAGTTCGCACACATAAAGAGTTTCCCTGGAGGGGTATCGTGTTTTTGAAATTTAAGGTACCATGTCATTACCCTTCTTGTTTCTTGTATTTTTACTACCTCAAGTGAACACCTAGGTAGTTTCACCAATCCTCAAATCTTAAAGAATGGTTTTTCATGCTGTTGATTGTGTCAGATGCTCCTCATGTATTAGTGCCTCCTAACAGAACACTAACAAACTTATTGCTAGCAGGTTCCCAATGAGAAATTCCATTGGGACCAAGTGGCACTAAATTGGTGACTTAGAAACGACACTGTCAAGGAACGCTATGGACAGAGGAAACATGCAAGAGGAGGAGAGTTTAGAGTCGGAGGTCGTGGATGAGTCTCCTCCGTCAACAATTTTTTATTTAGAGGAGGAAAGCGGGGACGAAGATGTTGTGGAAGAGGACGCCAGGGCGGCAGAAGCTTGGTTTGGTGTAGAAGGCTTACAGCCGTACATGTTTGAGCCCTTGCCTCGCAACGCTGCCAGTTCTGTTAGCTCTATGCCTGCTGAAGACACAGACGTCCATCCCCGTGAACACTGGGACGCAACTCAATGGGAAAGGAAAGGATTCTTATTTGTTATTTCCCTGTGATGCTTCTCTAGAAGTGTTCTGCAGAGGGGATGCTGCAGCCTGGGGGTCTGGACGGCTATCCACCAATATGCAATTTCAATATCATGGCTTATGGCACAACAGTTATATTTTACTATAATAAATATATATCTTATTTAATATAATTTTAACAATTTTATATTATATTCTATTTAAATTATGGTCTAACCCCAGGCATGTCCATTATGTCTTTAACTTCAAATGGTGCTGCCCAACTTCTCACTGGGGAAAAGTGATTAAAAAACATTTCACCTACTATGACTTCTCATCCCTTGTTCCCTGTGAGTTTATTTAGATTTTTTTTGTTTTTGCTTATGATTGCTTAAAAATTAGTCAGAACTTTGGAAGCAATCTGAGGTCTGAGGAAGATGAAGCTCTGTTGTTGTTCTAGTCGGGTCTCATTGGACCGCTGTCGGATCTGTCCTTACCTGTGTCACAGGTTTTTTTATGACCTCATGTTGTTTCTGGAAACTCTCTCTCTGTTATTTCTGTGGGTTTTTCTTCCACAGGACATATATTTGATCTGCCAGCAGCAGCTCTGCCTCACTGTGGGGACAGGAGTTCTGCTAAAAGATGGGGAATGACTTTAAAACACATCAATGCATCATGGACAAGAGCTTGGAAAGTGTCCTGAATAGTAAATGAAAGCATTTGCTTTCAGAGGAGAGATTCCTCAGTCAGTCCGTCAGTGAAGGTGGTGGAGCACCAAGTAGCTCAGCAGATGTTACTGGGACTGTGGTATGTTGGAGCGCTGAAGACACTGGCAGCCTCACTCGCTCATTTCACTAGTTTTCTTCCAGTGATGTTGATGAGGATGGATGAAGGAACCGGAGTCGCTCCTTTTATGGCCGCCTGCAGTAGAAGAACAGATAAAGGAGTCAGAGAGCAGGGTGGAGGATCAGAGATTTCATCAGCAGCAGCAGAGAGGAGCTCTTCACATGGAAATTGCACTAGTCTCCCATTAGTGGCAGCATTTGGTAAACTAACGGCAAAATATGAAAAACACCCTTAAGGCTTAAGTGGTTCCACTCCCTCCTAACGGAACTAGGGACGCACGATATTGGGATTTTGGCCGATATCCGATATTTTAAAACTCATGTAGCCGATAACCGATATCGATACCGATGTTAAAGCTGGACAAAAATAAGTAGTCATTTAAAATAGCAGTTTTGTTATCCATTTCTGACACTTTGAAAAATAATATACTCAAATATATTTTCATATGCTGATATCAAATTGATTTTTAAAAACGCATCGATCTATTCTATTTTACTTTCAAAATCTCGTGAAATTTCATCATTCTGTTACAAACTCGTGATATTTTGCAAATTCTTGTGAGATTTTGTTAGTAAAATAGATCGATACCGCGTCAGTATATCAACATATAAATATATAGCAAAATTTCGTGAATTATCGGGGGATTTCGTAGCATAACGATGACATATAGCAATATTTCATTAGTAAAAGAGATTGATATGGTGTTTTTAAATGGCAATATATCAGCATATGAAGATATTGTGATATTTTAATGTATCAATATTTTTTCCCTCGTCTTTAGAAGTTTTGAAGTCTGTAAAAAAGAAGTTTTTGAGGAAGAAAAAGAAGTTTTTTTTTTAGTTTTTTTTAGACTTTAGAAACTCAGAAGCTGATCAAATATCGGGTTAAATATCGGTGGGGTGGCCGATGTCCGATATTCAGTTTTAAGGCCGATACCGATAGGGGGCCGATTATATCGTGCATCCCTAAACGGAACCACAGGTTGATCGCCTCCATGCCACGCTGCACTGATGCAGTAATTCATGCAAAATGAGTCCCAAACAAGTAATACGTAATAAACATACAGATTAACTTCATTTTTTTAGAAGCCTTTTAATTAAATTTCTATTAAATGTGATATTCCAATTCCTAATCAACTTTATTATTATTTTTTTTTCTGTAAGCAATTATCATCAAGATTAGCAGAAATAAATGATCGAAATATTTCAGTTCAGTAGCTTTTATTTGTCCCAGTATGAGCAATTTTTGTGCAGTAGTAGTACACCTTTCACACACACGTTCACATTTCACAAATCAAAGGTAAAAAATAAAAGAAGAAACACAAGAAACACATAAAATATTTAAAAAGATAAAAGTAAGGTGGATAAAAGGTGGACTCTGTGTCATGGCTCCTTTAAAAACATCAGGAATTTTAATTTCTGGGTGTTTCAATCATAACCTGACAGAAAATCAAAGTGAGCTATATAAATAAAATAAACCTTTATTAAATGATGAAAGTAAGATACATTTTCTCTCTCTAAAATTTTGATAATTACATTTTTTTTACTGTATTTGTCCTAAGCTCTTTATATCTCTGTTCCTTGTAGGTTTCCAGTAATGAGAGCAGATGGCTATTGTCTCTCTGACAAACTTAGATCTTTGACTGAATCGGTACTGATTAGTATAAGATACATGAGCAGATAAAAAAAAAGTTTAGTTAGGTTTTTTTTTTTTTTATGAAGATAAAGAGTTTGACAAAAAGTCTAAATGTTTGCGGAAAAAACGTTCTCAGTAATGCTGCAGCCCCACAAATAACCGATTTTCAGGCAGTCTCATTGGGCTGAAATTATCATTTTCTCTTCAAAATTAGATGTATTGATATAATTTCTTTTTCTGACATGGAGTTGAGGTGGCCATCTTTTAACTGTCTTGTTTCTAGTCATGGGGAAGTTGAGGGCTATTGAGGGGATCCCAACTTTTAGGGAGCAAAATGACTGAATAGGATGCAGAAAGTTTGTCCTGCTTGCTTACACTGGAAAAAAAACAAATCTAGATAAGTCATTTTTTCTTAGAATAAGTGCATTTGTTCTTGGATTGAGGAGGTAAACGAGACATTTTGCCAATGGAACAAGACAATTTACACTTAAAATTAAAAAACACAATTGCATTGTCTTATTTCAAGTGCATATTATCTAAATATCTGATTTTAAGAGTAAAATTGGTCATTCCGTTGGCAAACTATCTCATTTACCTGCTCAAATTAAGGGTAAATACACTTAATTTAAGACATTTTTTACAAATTTTTAGATCGTTTTTGGAGTGTATGGTGGTCAGATGATCTAGCGGCAACTTTGTACGGCAGCCTCATTCTGTCAGCGTGCCCCAGGGCAGCTGTGGCTACAATGCAGCTCACCACCATCATTATGTGACTGACTGAATGTAGTGTAAAGCTCTGGAATCTCCTAACTTAAAAAAACCATTTAAACTTTAGCAACGGGGAGATATTTCCCTCTGATCCTGCGGAGTTGGTTCATTTTTTTTAGGTTTTATTCCTTTTTATTTAACATAAATGATTTTTCTTTTTTGTAGATCCACGAACGACTGCAGCACTATGAAGAGAGCAAGCCCGTTCCCGTCCTGGACAGCGCTGCAGCTCTGGCACAAAACGTAAGATTCTTCAGCTTCTGTTTTATATTTTACCACATGATGATGGAGGCTGGATGAAAGGAAACACAAACATAAAAAGTTTCAGTTTCAGCATTTGTTGGCCTGTGATCTCGGAGGAATAAAACTTTAAAAGCCTCTTCAGAGTGCGAAGCGTCAGGCTGTTCTTACCCAACTCTTGGCTCTGCCTCCCCAGATTATAGCCCAGGTCCCGGCTGATCCAGAGACTCTAAATGACAGCCTCCATCCCTCCTACCATTACATATTTTCCCTGTATTTTTTTTGTCAAACAAATTACCAACTATTAAATTCATGGTCGCTCATAAATGCCCTGCAACAAGTCTCACTGGGATTATTGGATATTAGGAGAAAACACCACAGACTTGAGTCTCCTGTCAGCTCAGAACCTTATGATGTATTTTTAGGCTGTTTTTCAGCCATCGTGCTGCTCCAAATGAGCTCTGTTAAAGTGGTGGCTGAAGACCAAAGAGAAAACACAGAGACTTACAGCTAGAGGAATGCATTTCAGGTTTGGGTTTCAGTTAACAGTGGTTTAATTTATTGGCTAAGATGAATTGGTATTTCAGGCCTGTCTGGCTGCGACTTCACTGTCTGGAGCTCACAACAGGTTGCTCCACTGCTCAGATCATTCTTAGGAATCTAACATAGCAGAAGAAATGTCAGCTCCACACCCATTCCTCTAAATAAGAAGGATCGGTGATGCACAGATCGTCTCTCTGCCAATCGAAAGTCCTAAGTAAAAAAATATTCAACTATTTAGACAGAGAGTCAGTCCAGTACCTGCATGCAGGAAAAGGTTATTTTTTCTATTCCATGGTACAGAGTACTACACAGATTTATTAATAAAAATTGGCAGTAGCAAAATATTTTGAGACTCTTGAGTATTTTGGGTCTATCGCCTCGAAATACACATATAATCGGTATGAATACCCGTCAAGCTCCAAGTAACTGTGAGAATGATGCTGACAGGTCGTTACATGAAGACTTTGTGAAAACTTTTAATTGACATTTATTTTACCAACAACTTATTAAATGACATCAAAAACTCGCTGTGGTTGAATTTTTTGGCAAATTCTGGTGAAGATTCTCAGTCAGTTGAACTGAAAAAGCTTCCTGAATGGGAAACGAAACGTCTTCAAACTTGGAAAAGAAAGTTCAGCACTTTGTTTTTTAACCTTTTTAACCTCTTTTGGTAAAGTTTATATGAAGTCTAAAATGTTCAGTATAACTCTGGTCTGTCTAAAGGCCGCTGTCCTGCAGGTTTTGAAGATGTGTGTGTGTGTGTGTGTGTGTGTATGTATATATACACTATATTGCCAAAAGTATTTGCTCACCCATCCAAATTATTGGAATCAGGTGTTCCAATCACTTCCATGGCCACAGGTGTATAAATTCAAGCACCTAGGCATGCAGACTGTTTTTACAAACATTTGTGAAAGAATGGGTCGCTCTCAGGAGCTCAGTGAATTCCAGCGTGGAACTGTGATAGGATGCCACCTGTGCAACAAATCCAGTCGTGAAATTTCCTCGCTCCTAAATATTCCACAGTCAACTGTCAGCTGTATTATAAGAAAATGGAAGTGTTTGGGAACGACAGCAACTCAGCCACGAAGTGGTAGGCCACGTAAACTGACGGAGCGGGGTCAGCGGATGCTGACGCGCATAGTGCGAAGAGGTCGCCAACTTTCTGCAGAGTCAATCACTACAGACCTCCAAACTTCATGTGGCCTTCAGATTAGCTCAAGAACAGTGCGCAGAGAGCTTCATGGAATGGGTTTCCATGGTCGAGCAGCTGCATCCAAGCCATACATCACCAAGTGCAATGCAAAGCGTCGGATGCGGTGGTGTAAAGCACGCCGCCACTGGACTCTAGAGCAGTGGAGACGCGTTCTCTGGAGTGACGAATCGCGCTTCTCCATCTGGCAATCTGATGGACGGGTCTGGGTTTGGCGGTTGCCAGGAGAACGGTACTTGTCTGACTGCATTGTGCCAAGTGTAAAGTTTGTTGGAGGGGGGATTATGGTGTGGGGTTGTTTTTCAGGAGCTGGGCTTGGCCCCTTAGTTCCAGTGAAAGGAACTCTGAATGCTTCAGCATCCCAAGACATTTTGGACAATTCCATGCTCCCAACTTTGTGGGAACAGTTTGGAGCTGGCCCCTTCCTCTTCCAACATGACTGTGCACCAGTGCACAAAGCAAGGTCCATAAAGACATGGATGACAGAGTCTGGTGTGGATGAACTTGACTGGCCTGCACAGAGTCCTGACCTCAACCCGATAGAACACCTTTGGGATGAATTAGAGCGGAGACTGAGAGCCAGGCCTTCTCGTCCAACATCAGTGTGCAACCTCACAAATGCGCTTCTGGAAGAATGGTCAAAAATTCCCATAAACACACTCCTAAACCTTGTGGACAGCCTTCCCAGAAGAGTTGAAGCTGTTCTAGCTGCAAAGGGTGGACCGACGTCATATTGAACCCTATGGATTAGGAACGGGATGTCACTTAAGCTCATATGTGAGTCAAGGCAGGTGAGCAAATACTTTTGGCAATATAGTGTATATATATATATATATATATATATATATATATATATATATATATATATATATATATATATATACTGATTTTTTTTCTGCTACACCCGGCTATGCTGCTTTGCTTCTTCTTCTTCTTGTTTACTACTGGTGGTTGGCTTTGGTCGCAGTACCGCCACCTTCTGCTCTGGAGTGTAATCGCTTCCCCTATGAGAAAAAGGAGCAGCACATGAACCGAACGAAACACACGCGAACCGAACCGAGACAGTCAAACCGAACGGTTCAGACGGTTTTGATGGTTTAGATTAAGCTCCTATTATAAAGTTGGAAACTTTAAAGTAGGATCTGTTATTCAATTCAATTCAATTCAGTTTATTTATATAGCGCCAAATTCACAACACATGTCATCTCAAGGCACTTTACAGTTCAACCAGATCATACAGTCAAATTGATACAAAGTTTTCTATGTAAGG